>NC_091978.1:182798337-183098531 GCF_044704955.1 Pristiophorus japonicus | reverse complement strand
CAGGCTGATTGTCTTCCTCCTCCTCCTCGCCGACTGCCTCTTCCGCCTCCCCTCCTTCTCGAGATGGACCTGCAGCCCCATCTGGTATTTGTTGTCCTCTCCTTAGGTTATGCAACATGCAACACACCACAATAAATTCAGCAACCTGGTCAAAGTGGTACTGTAGGCTGCCACCAGTGTGGTCCGGGTATCTGAAGCGCTGCTTTAGGACTCCAATTGTCTTTTCGACGATGTTGCGTGTAGCTATGTGACTTTCGTTTTAATGTTTCTCAGCTTCAGGATTACGCAGAGGGGTCATCAGCCAGCTGGCAAGGCCATATCCTTGATCCCCCAGCATCCAATCGTGACCTTCTGGCTCATTGACAAACAGGTCAGGGATAGCACTCTCATGCAGGATGTGCACATCGTGGATGCTACTAGGAAATGTAGCATTTACTGTCATAATAATTTGGTTGTGGTCGACAACGAGCTGCACATTCAAGGAGTGGAATCGCTTTCTGTTACAAAACACATCCGGGTTCTGTAAGGGGGCTTTCAGGGTGATGTGCGTGCTCTCTATTGCTCGCTGCACCTTAGGGAAGTTTGCTATTCTCGAGAAACCCAAAGCTCTCCCGGTCTGTGCCTCCCTGGTCATAGGAAAGTTTATAAATTCCATCCTGCGAGCGTAAAGAGCTTTTATCACCTGCCGAATGCAGCAGTGTGTGCATGCTGAGAGATACCACAGATGTCACCAGCTGAAGCTTGAAAGGGTCCAGATGCATAGAAGGATAGTGCCGCAGTAACATTTACCTCAATGGGCAGTGCGGTTCTGATGGTGCTGGAAGGCTGCAGATTCCCCATGGTGAGCTGGCATATCTCATCGATGATCTCCTTCCGGAAGCCCAGCCTCTTCTCGCACAGGTTTTCAGATAAGTTGAGGTAAGATTGCTTTTCCTTGTAACTTCATTGGCTGTACACTCGCCTCCTCTGTCTCCTCTGTCTCCACATTACTCTGCCACCTCTTTGATTGATCCTTTCAGAAACCAGCATGTGAGCAGTTACAAGTAATGACAGAGAAACCATAGGCCCCATCACTATCAATAATATTATTTTCACTTGCTATAAATGCACTTTTTAGTTAAAAAAAATGTCTAATCTACTAAGCTAATATTAGTAGAATTACATATCAGTATAACTGTGAGTGGATCTATCTGTAAAAGACCCTTAAATAACTCACAATATATAAGCTAGAGTTTTTTAGCTGCCTCCTCTCTTCCTCCGAAATTCAAACTGCTGTCCGTAGTGCCCAGTTCTGTGAGGAAGGCCCAGGAAAAGCAACTATTCTCCAGCGATGTTCTTGGCGAGCGATCAGCCTGGCGATGTGCCGGCGATGTGCCAAAAGTTCCACTCGGCGATGTGCGGGCGATCACCTCAGCGATCAGCTCGGCGATGTGAGCCGAAACTTGGGGGATTCATTTTCCGCCGATGTTCCAGCCTGAATTTCCACTTTTTGCTCAAAATGGGCGATAGCCGCCCATTTTGGGTGATATATGGGCGATATATGGGCGATGTGAGGTGGAAAGTCTAACACTTTACATCCTCCTCATAACTTACATTCCCACTAAGCTTTGTATCATCAACAAACTTCGGATATATTACATTTGGTCCTCTCATCCAAATCATTGATATAAGAACATAAGAACATAAGAATTAGGAACAGGAGTAGGCCATCTAGCCCCTCGAGCCTGCTCCGCCATTCAATAAGATCATGGCTGATCTGGTCGTGGACTCAGCTCCACTTACCCGCCCTCTCCCCGTAACCCTTAATTCCCTTATTGCTTAAAAATCTATCTATCTGACTTGAAAACATTCAATGAGCCAGCCGCAACTGCTTCCTTGGGCAGAGAATTCCACAGATTCACAACCCTCTGGGAGAAGAAATTCTTTCTCAACTCGGTTTTAAATTGGCTCCTCCGTATTTTGAGGCTGTGCCCCCTAGTTCTAGTCTCCCCCACCAATGGAAACAACCTCTCTGCCTCTATCTTGTCTATCCCTTTCATGATTTTAAATGTTTCTATAAGATCACCCCTCATCCTTCTGAACTCCAAGGAGTAAAGACCCAGTCTACTCAATCTATCATCATAAGTTAACCCCCTCATTTCTCGAATCAGCCGAGTGAATCGTCTCTGTACCCCTTCCAAATCTAGTATATCCTTCCTTAAGTAAGGTGACCAAAACTGCACGCAGTACTCCAGGTGCGGCCTTACCAATACCTTATACAGTTGCAGCAACACCTCCCTGCTTTTGTACTCCATCCCTTTCGCAATGAAGGCCAACATTCCATTTGCCTTCCTGATTACCTGCTGCACCTGCAAACTAACCTTTTGGGATTCATGCACAAGGACCCCCAGGTCCCTCTGCACCACAGCATGTTGTAATTTCTCCCCATTCAAATAATATTCCCTTTTACTGTTTTTTTTCCCAAGGTGGATGACCTCACACATCTGCCAAACCTTAGCCCATTCGCTTAACCTATCCAAATCTCATTGTAGCCTCTCTGAGTCCTCTACACAACCCGCTTTCCCACTAATCTTAGTGTCATCTGCAAATTTTGTTGCACTACACTCTGTCCCCTCCTCTAGGTCATCTATGTATATTGGAAACAGTTGTGGTCCCAGCACTGATCCCTGTGGCACACCACTAGCCACTGATTTCCAACCGGAAAAGGACCCATTTATCCTGACTCTCTGCTTTCTGTTCGCCAGCCAATTCTCTATCCATGCTAATACATTTCCTCTGACTCTGCGTACCTTTATCTTCTGCAGTAACCTTTTGTGTGGCACCTTATCGAATGCCTTTTGGAAATCTAAATACACCACATCCATCGGTACACCTCTATCCACCATGCTCGTTATATCCTCAAAGAATCCCAGTAAGTTAGTTAAACATGATTTCCCTTTCATGAATCCATGCTGCGTCTGCTTGATTGCACTATTCCTATCCAGATGTCCCGCTATTTCTTCCTTAATGATAGTTTCAAGCATTTTCCCCACTACAGATGTTAAACTAACCAGCCTATAGTTACCTGCCTTTTGCCTGCCCCCTTTTTTAAACAGAGGCGTTACATTAGCTGCTCTCCAATCCGCTGATACCTCCCCAAAGTCCAGAGAATTTTGGTAGATTATAACAAGTGCATCTGCTATAACTTCCGCCATCTCTTTTAATACCCTGGGATGCATTTCATCAGGACCAGGGGACTTGTTTACCTTCAATCCCATTAGTCTGTCCAGCACTACCTCCCTAGTGATAGTGATCATCTCAAGGTCCTCCCTTCCCACATTCCTATGACCAGCAAATTTTGGCATGGTTTTGTGTCTTCCACTGTGAAGACGGAAGCAAAATAATTGTTTTAAGGTCTCAGCCATTTCCACATTTCCCATTATTAAATCCCCCTTTTCATCTTCTAAGGGACCAACATTTACTTTAGTCACTATTTTCCGTTTTATATATCTGTAAAAGCTTTTACTATCTGTTTTTATGTTTTGCGCAAGTTTACCTTCGTAATCTATCTTCCCTTTCTTTATTGCTTTTTTAGTCATTCTTTGCTGTTGCTTAAAATCTTCCCACTAACCTTGGCCACCTTATACGCATTGGTCTTTGATTTGATACTTTCCTTTATTTCCTTGGTTATCCACGGCTGGTTATCTCTTCTCTTGCCGCCTTTCTTTTTCACTGGAATATATTTTTGTTGCGCATTATGAAAGAGCTCCTTAAAAGTCCTCCACTGTTCCTCAATTGTGCCACCGTTTAGTCCTTGTTTCCAGTCTACTTTAGCCAACTCTGCCCTCATCCCACTGTAGTCCCCTTTGTTTAAGCATAGTACTCTCGTTTCTGACACAACTTCCTCATCCTCAATCTGTATTACAAATTCAACCATATTGTGATCACTCATTCCGAGAGGATCTTTTACGAGGAGATTGTTTATTTTTCCTGTCTCGTTACACAGGACCAGATCCAAAATGGCTTGCTCCCTTGTAGGCTCTGTTACATACTGTTCTAAGAAACAATCCCGTATGCATTCTATGAATTCCTCCTCCAGGCTACCCCCTGCGATTTGATTTGACCAATCGATATGTAGGTTAAAATCCCCCATAACTACTGCCGTTCCTTTTTCACATGCCTCCATTATTCCCTTGATTATTGCCCGCCCCACCATGAAGTTATTATTTGGGGGCCTATAAATTACGCCGACCAGTGACTTTTTCCCCTTACTATCTCTAATCTCCACCCACAATGATTCAACATTTTGTTCCTTGGAGCAAATATCATCCCTTATTAACAGAGCTACCCCACCTCCCTTCCCTTCCTGCCTATCTTTCCGAATCATCAGATACCCCTGTACGTTTAATTCCCAGTCCTGGCCACCTTGCAACCATGTCTCTGTAATGGCCACCAAATCATACCCATTTGTAATGATTTGTGCCGTCAACTCATTTACTTTATTTCTAATGCTGCGTGCATTTAGGTAGAGTGTTTTCATCCTAGTTTTTAAACCATGATTTTTAGTTTTTACCCCTCCTGCAGCCCTTTTATATTCAGTGGTCCTTTTTGTTTCTTGCCTTTGGTTTCTCTGCCCTCCACTTTTACGCATCTCTTTTCTGTCTTTTGTTTTTGTCTCCTTTTTGTTTCCCTCTGTCTCCCTGTATTGGTTCCCATCCCCCTGCCATATTAGTTTAACTCCTCACCAACAGCATGAGCAAACACTCCCCCTAGGACATTGGTTCCGTTCCTGCCCAAGTGCAGACCGTCCGGTTTGTACTGGTCCCACCTCCGCCAGAACCTGTTCCAATGCTCCACGAATTTGAATCCCTCCCTGCTGTAGATTGTGAATAGCTGGGGCCCAAGCATCGATCCTTGTGGCATTCCACTAGTTGCAGCCTGCCAACCTGAAAATGACCCAATTATTCTTACTCTCTGTTTTCTGTCCATTAACCAATCTTCGATCCATACCAGTATATTTCCCGCAAATCCATGAGCGTTAATTTTGTTCAAGAAGCTCTTGTGTGGCACCTTATCAAATGCCTTCTGAAAATCCAAACACAACACATCCATTGGTCCCCCCTTGTCTACTCTACTAGTTAATAAGAACAGAACAACATAAGAAATAGGAGCAGGAGTAGGCCATATGGCCCCTCGAGTCTGCCCCGCCATTTAATATGATCATGACTGATCCGATCATGGACTCAGGTCCACTTCCCTGCCCGCTCCCCATAACCCCTTAATCCCTTATCGGTGAAGAAACTGTCTATCTCTGTCTTAAATTTATTCAATGTCCCAGCTTCCACAGCTCTCTGAGGCAGTGAAATCCCCAGATTTACAACCCTCTGAGAGAAGAAATTCCTCCTCATCTCAGTTTTAAATGGACGGCCCCTTATTCTAAGATTTTGCCCCCTAGTTCTAGTCTCCCCTATCAGTGGAAACATCCTCTCTGCATTCACCTTGTCAAGCCCCCTCATAATCTGATACATTTCGATAAGATCAGCTCTCATTCTTCTGAATTCCAATGAGTAGAGGCCCAACCTCCTCAACCTTTCCTAAGTCAACCCCCTCATATCCGGAATCAACCTTGTGAACCTTCTCTGTGTCATGTATCCTGCATGGTTACTGCTTGAACTAAATACAAGGTGTGCCACCAGAGGGCACTGCAGTGGGAGACTTGTAGGTTACCTGAACAGGTGTGCCAGGCCGAGTATAAAAGGCAGGCCACCATGTGTGATCCTCACTCTGGAGTTACATTAAATGGACTAATGTCACTATAGTTCAAGCACAACACATTGTCTCGTGGAGTCATTATTAGAGCATCCGAAGACATAACACTCTGAACTGCCTCCAAAGCAAGTATATCCTTTCGTAAATATGGAAACCAAAACTGCACGCATTATTCCAGGTGTGGCCTCAATAATATCCTGTAAAACTGTAGCAAGACTTCCCTGCTTTTATGCTCCATCTCCTTTGATCTAATACTGGGGTGGAAATTTGTTCTCCTGCCAATCTTCTTAGCACCCCGGTTGGGCGTCCATTGCACCAGGTGAGGCGAACCAGTGTGAAAGCAGGCATTCCAAGCTGCAACAGACACAGTCAGGTAAGTAATGCCGACCTGAGGTAAATGAGATTGTTTTAAAAACATTTATTTTTACAATTCATGTTGTGGTGGCATGAGTTATGCATTGGAAATGTTTTTGGTGGGTTCTATTCAGGGTATCCCCCACAGGCCTCTATTATGGCGCTCCGATGCTGGCTCTTTAACTCGGGATTTTCCTTTGCTCAGCCGGCTTAGCAACCTAAAACAGGCATGCAACGCCTCCTTTAGCACACCACTCCAATCTCCGGGCCCAGCTGATGAATTTGCCCATGCAAAATTTACCGCTCCGCCCCAGACACCGCCCCAACTGAGGCGCGACCAAATATCCACCACAAAATCTTCAACTTCTGTTGTTAGCCGCAGTTGGATCACCCCTGGTTCTGGACTTCCCCAGCATTGGGAACATTCTTCCTGAATCTATCCTGTCCAATCCCATCAGAATTTTATATGTTTCTATGAGATCCCCTCTCATTCTCTAAATTCCAGTGAATATAAGCCTAGTCGATGTAGACTTTCTTCACATGTTAGTCCTGCCATCCCGCGAATCACACTGGTGAACCTTCGCTGCACTCCCTCAATTATAAGAATGTCCTTCCTCAGGTTAGGAGACCAAAACGGTACACAATATTCAAAGTGTGGCCTCACCAAGGCCCTGTACAATTGTAATAAGACCTCCCTGCTCCTATACACAAATCCTCTCGCTATCAAGGCCAATAAGCCATTTGCCGCCTTCACCGTCTGCAGTACCTGTATGCCAACTTTCAAAGACTGATGTACCATATCACTCACGTCTTGTTGCATCTCACCTTTTAATAATCTGTCACTATTCAGATAATATTCTGCCTTTCTGTTTTTGCCACCAAAGTGGATAACCTCACATTTATCTACATTATACTGCATCTGCCATTCGTTTGGCCACTCATCTAACCTGTCCAAGTCACCCTGCAGCCTCTTTGCATCCTCCGCACAGCTCGCATTGCCACCCAGCTTAGTGTCATCTGCAAACTTGGAGATATTACATTAAATTCCTTCATCTAAATCATTAATGTATATTGTAATTAGTTGGGGTCCCAGCAATGAACCTTGTGGTACCCCACTAATCACTGCCTGCCATTCTGAAATTGATGATACTTAAAGGGTTGACGGTGGATAGGCAATGGCAGACATTTAAAGATCACATGGATGAACTTCAACAATTGTACATCCTTGTCTGGTGTAAAAATAAAATGGGGAAGGTGGCTCAACCGTGGCTAACAAGGGAAATTAGGGATCGTGTTAAATCCAAGGAAGAGGCATATAAATTGGCCAGAAAAAGCAGCAAACCTGAGGACTCAGAGAAATTTTGAATTCAGCAGAGGGGGACAAAGGGTTTAATTAGGGGATTCCACATTAGGTGGGACAATGCTCTCCAAGCTCTGAGTAAACTCCAGTGCACTTCGGAGGGAGTGCTGCACTGACGGAGGTGCCAGCTTTTAGAGGAGACATTAAATCGAGGCCCTGTCTGCTCTCTCGCGGATGTAAATGATCCCATGGCGCGATTTTGATGAAAAGCAGGGGAGCTATCCCTAGTGTCCTGGCCTAATTATCATTCAATCAACTTAACAAATGTAGATTACCTGGTCATTATCACATTGCTGTTTGTGGGAGCTTGCTGTGCACAAAGTGGCTGCTGCGTTTTCCACATTGCAAAAGTGACTACACTTCAAAGTACATAATTGGCTGTAAAGCCCTTTCGGGCATCAAGTGGTCATGAAAGGCCCAACATAAATGTAAGTCCTTCCTTCCTTCCTTCCTTCCTTCCTTCCTTCCTTCCTTCCTTCCTTCCTTCCTTCCTTCCTTCCTTCCTTCATTCATTCATTCATTCCTTCCTTCCTTCCTTCATTCATTCATTCATTCATTCCTTATTTCATTCCTTCCTTCCTTCCTTTCCCCCTTCCTTCCTTCCTTCCCCTTTTCTTTCTTCCCCCTTCCTTCCTTCCCCCCTTTCCCCTTACCTTTCCCATTGGACACAGATGCTGAAACACATGGCGATCATTGAGAAGGAGAATGCTAGATCTGCATCAGTAACTGAGCCAGGGACTGACAGAAGTGCCATGCACACTCTCCACAATAGTGGAGAGGATGGAAGAGTCGAACTCGATTGCTAGTGGAATGATGGTGCAGGGAACTGCGAGAATGTCGTCCATGGAGAGAGTGGTCACCTCGAGGGAGCTTCAAGAAAAGCTCTCAAATGAGTCCATACAGGCCATGACTATAACTGTACAGACTTTGGATGCTGTAACGATAGAATGTATAGCGCCCTCGAGCTCGGCGGTATAGTGCCCTCGATCTGTAGAGGAAACTTCATTTGTGTATGAGGATCGCCATTTTTACTGCACATTGCTGACTGAGCTCCAAAATAAAGAGAGTTAAATTGAACTTAAGAATTGTTCAAGAGATAATAAATACATGGTGTCAGAAGCGGATACTTTCGATCTTTTGTGGAATGCATCTACGATCAAAATATTGGAACTGTAAGGAGCGAATTTTCATCAAGGCCTCCGCCCGCCCAAATACCGTCCAAAGTGCCGCCGTTGGCCGCCCAGGTACCGGACGGTGCATTCGGTGGGATATTCATCGCCGAGCTCCCTCGAAGGTTGGTGGGGGCAGCAAATGGATGTCGTACGCCGCCAATTTGGGTGGCAGCCGGCGGGAGGTCTCACCTTCAGCGGCAGAGGCACTTGCCGCCCAAGTGCCACCGAGGATGGAGTCAGGCCCACGGTGGGTCGAAGGCCTGAAAAAAAAATCAACAGTAAAAAATAAAAAAATTATCGGAAGGCCTTCAGGGGACCCCATCCAGGTAAGTCACTGTAGAAATTTTTTTTTTTAAATGTTCACTTACCTTTTTTTCAGGTTCTTCATACATACCATACCGAGCAGCAGGGAGTCCGGGGACGTCGGAGGCCTTCAAAAGGCCGAACGCGTCAGAGAGGCAGGAGTGCGCACAGCAGGGAGTCCGGGGACGTCGGAGGCCTACAAAAGGCCCAACGCGTCGGAGAGGTGGTAGTGCGAGCAGCAGGGAGTCTGGGGACATCAGAGGCCTACCGGTGCAGCTGCAACAGGGAAGCAAAAAGATATAGAAAGAAATCGAAAGGTGACGTCACAGGCAAGGGGGTAAGTGATTGGCTGGTGATTGATAAGTAGTTTTTCTTTTTCTTTTCTATATCAGTAAGTAACCTTTAGCATTGTTGTTGCCAATTTCAGTTAATCTAAGGGTTAAGACATGGCAGGAAAGCTCGAACACGTGTTATGCTCCTCTACTATGTGGGAAGTCAGGGACGCTTCCAGTGTCCCTGTCGACTACATATGCGGGAAGTGTATCTGCATCCAGCTCCTGACGGACCGCATTGCGGCACTGGAGCTGCAGGTGGATTCACACTGGGGCATGCACGATGCTGAGAATGACATGAATAGCACATTTAGCGAGTTGGTCTCACCACAGGTAAAGGGTACACAGCAAAATAGTAAATGGGTGACCAACAGGAAGAGCGGAGGAAGGAAGGTAGTGCAGAGGTCCCCTGCCTTCATCCTTATGCAAAATAGCTACACCGCTTTGGGTACTGTTGGGGGGGATGACTCATCAGGGGAGGGCAGCAGCAGCCAAGTTCATGGCACCCTGGGTGGCTCTGCTGCACAAGAGGACAGAAAAAAGAGTGGGAGAGCTATAGTGATAGAGGATTCGATTGTAAGGGGAATAGATAGGCACTCCAGGATGGTATATTGCCACACTGGTGCAAGGGTCAAGGCTGTCTCGGAGCGGGTGCAGGACATTCTGAAAAGGGAGGGTAAACAGCCAGTTGTCGTGGTGCATATAGGGACCAACAATATAGGTAAAAAACGGAATGAGGTCCTATGAGACGAATTTAGGGAGCTAGGAGCTAAATTAAAAAGTAGAACCTCAAAAGTAGTAATCTCAGGAATGCTACCAGTACCACGTGCTAGTCAGAGTAGGAATCGCAGGATAGCTCAGATGGCTTGAGGAGTGGTGCAAAAGGGAGGGATGCAAATTCCTGGGACATTGTAACCGGTTCTGGGGGAGGTGGGACCAGTACAAAACGGATGGTCAGCACCTGGCAGGACCAGAACCAATGTCCTGGGGGGAGTGTTTGCTAGTGCTGTTGGGGAGGAGTTAAACTAACATGGCAGGGGGATGGGAACCTATGCAGGGAGACAGAGAGAAATAACATGGAGGCAGAAGCAAAAGATAGAAAGGAGAATATTAAAAGTGGAGGGCAGAGAAACCCAAGGCAAAAAACAAAAAGGACCACATTACAGCAAAATTCTAAAGGGACAAAGTTTGTTAAAAAGACAAGCCTGAAGGCTCTGTGCCTCATTGCGAGGAGTATTCGGAATAAGGTGGATGAATTAACTGCGCAGACAGCAGTTAACAGATACGATAGAAACATAAAAAATAGGTGTAGGAGTAGGCCATTTGGCCCTTCGAGCCTGCACCGCCATTCAATGAGTTCATGGTTGAACATGCAACTTAATTATCCCATTCCTGCTTTCTCACCATACCCCTTGATCCCCCTAGTAGTAAGGACTAAATCTAACTTCTTTTTACTGAATACATTTACTGAATTGGCCTCAACAACTTTCTGTGATAGAGAATTCCACAGGTTCACCACTCTGTGGGTGAAGAAGTTTCTCCTCATCTCAGTTCTAAATGGCTGACCCCTTATCCTTAGACTGTGACCCCTGGTTCTGGACTTCCCCAACATTGGGAACATTCTTCCTGCATCTAAACTGTCTAAACCTTTCAGAATTTTAAAAGTTTCTATGAGATCCCCTCTCATTCTTCTGAACTCCAGTGAATAAAAGCCCAGTTGACCCAGTCTTTCTTGATATGTCCGTCCCGCCATCCCAGGAATCAGTCTGGTGAACCTTCGCTGCACTCCTTCAATAGCAAGAATGTCCTTCCTCAAGTTAGGAGACCAAAACTGTACACAGTACTCCAAGTGTGGCCTCACCAAGGCCCTGTATAACTATAGTAACACCTCCCTGCCCCTGTACTCAAATCCCCTCGCTATGAAGGCCAACATGCCATTTGCTTTCTTAACCGCCGACTGTACCTGCATGCCAACCTTCAATGACTGATGTACATGACACCCAGGTCTCGTTGCACCTCCCCTTTTCCTAATCTGTCACCTTTCAGGTAATAGTCTGTCTCTCTTGTTTTACCACCAAAGTGGATAACCTCACATTTATCCACATTATACTTCATCTGCCATGCATTTGCCCACTCACCTAACCTATCTAAGTGACTCTGCAGCCTCATAGCATCCTCCTCGCAGCTCACACTGCGAGCCAACTTAGTGTCATCCGCAAATTTGGAGATACTACATTTAATCCCCTCGTCTAAATCATTAATGTACAATGTAAACAGCTGGGGCCCCAGCACAGAATCTTGCGGTACCCCACGAGTCACTGCCTGCCATTCTGAAAAGTACCCATTTGCTCCTACTCTTTGCTTCCTGTCTGCCAACCAGTTCTCAATCCACGTCAGCACACTACGCCCAATCCCATGTGCTTTAACTTTGCACATTAATCTCTTGTGTGGGACCTTGTCGAAAGCCTTCTGAAAGTCCAAATACACCACATCAATTGGTTCTCCCTTGTCCACTCTACTGGAAACATCCTCAAAAAATTCCAAAAGATTTGTCAAGCATGATTTCCCTTTCACGAATCCATGCTGACTTGGACCTATCATGTCACCTCTTTCCAAATGCACTGCTATGACATCCTTGATTATTGATTCCATCATTTTAGCCACTACCGATGTCAGGCTGACCGGTCTACAATTCTCTGTTTTCTCTCTTCCTCCTTTTTAAAAAAGTGGGGTTACATTGGCTACCCTCCACTCCATAGGAACTGATCCAGAGTCTATGGAATGTTGAAAAATGACTGTTAATGCATCCGCTATTTCCAAGGCCACCTCCTTAAGTACTCTGGGATGCAGTCCATCAGGCCCTGGGGATTTATCGGCCTTCAATCCCATCAATTTCCCCAACACAATTTCCCGACTAATAAGGATTTCCCTCAGTTCCTCCTTCTTACTAGACCCTCTGACCCCTTTTATATCCAGAAGGTTGTTTGTGTCCTCCTGAGTGAATACCGAACCAAAGTACTTGTTCAATTGGTCTGCCATTTCTTTGTTCCCCATTATGACTTCCCCTGATTCTGACTGCAGGGGTCCTACGTTTGTCTTTACTAACCTTTTTCTCTTTGCATATCTATAGAAGCTTTTGCAGTCCGTCTTAATGTTCCCTGTAAGCTTCCTCTCGTACTCTATTTTCCCTGCCCTAATGAAACCCTTTGTCCTGGTCTGCTGAGTTCTAAATTTCTCCCAGTCCCTGGGTTCGCTGCTGTTTCTGGCCAATTTGTATGCCACTTCCTTGGCTTTAACACTATCCCTGATTTCCCTTGATAGCCACGGTTGAGCCACCTTCCCTTTTTTATTTTTACACCAGACAGGGATGTACAATTGTTGTAGTTCATCCATGAGGTCTCTAAATGTCTGCCATTGCCCATCCACTGTCAACCCCTTAAGTATCTTTCACCAATCTATCCTAGCCAGTTCACGCCTCATACCTTCAAAGTTACCCTTCTTTAAGTTCTGGACCATGGTCTCTGAATTAACTGTTTCATTCTCCATACTAATGTAGAATTCCACCAAATCATGGTCACTCTTCCCCAAGGGGCCTCGTACATTGTTAATTAATCCTCTCTCATTACACAACACCCAGTCTATGTTGGCCTCCCCCCTAGTTGGTTCCCTGACATATTGGTCAAGAAAACCATCCCTTATGCACTCCAGGAAATCCTCCTCCACCGTATTGCTTCCAGTTTGGTTGGCCCAATCTATATGCATATTAACGTCACCCATGATAACTGCTGCACCTTTATGGCATGCACCCCTAATTTCCTGTGTGATGCCCTCCCCAACATCACTACTACTGTTTGGAGGTCTGTACATAACTCCCACTAACATCTTTTGCCCTTTGGTGTTCTGCAACTCTCCCTATAGAGGTTCCACAACATCCAAGCTAATGTCCTTCCTAACTATTGCATTAATCTTCTCTTGAACCAGCAATGCTACCCCACCTCCTTTTCCTTTTATTCTATCCTTCCTGAATGTTGAATACCCTTGGATGTTGAGTTTCCAGCCCTGATCATCCTGGAGCCACATCTCTGTAATCCCAATCACAGCATATCCGTTAACATCTATTTGCACAGTTAATTCATCCAGCTTATTACGGATACTGCTTGCATTCAGATACAAAGCCTTCAGGCTTGTTTTTTTAACACCCTTTGTCCTTTTAGAATTATGATGTAGTGTGACCCTTTTTGTTTCTTGCCTTTGATTACTCGGCCTTCCACTATTTCTTTTTACCTTTCTACCATCTGTTTCTGACTCCATATTACTTCACCCTGTCTCGCTGCATAGGTTCCCATCCCCCTGCCAAATTAGTTTAAACACTCCCGAACTGCATTATCAAATGTTACCGCAGGACATCAGTTCCAGTCCTGCGCAAGTGCAAACCGTCCCTTTTGTACAGGTCCCACTTCCCCCAGAAATGGTTCCAAAGTCCCAGGAATCTGAATCCCTCCCTCTTGCATCACTGCTCAAGCCACATATTTATTCTAACTATCCTGCTCCCTCTACTCTGATTAGCACGTGGCACTGGTAACAATCCAGAGATTACTACCTTTGAGATCCTAATTTTTAATTTAACTCCTAGCTCCCTAAATTCAGCTTGTAGGACCTCTTCCCGATTCTTACCTCTTTCATTGGTACCTACATGTAATTGGCATCACGGAGACATGGCTCCAGGGTGACCAAGGCTGGGAACTCAACATTCAGGGGTATTCAACATTTAGGAAGGATAGGCAGAGGAAATGAGGTGGGCTGATTAAAGAGGAAATTAATGCAATCGTAAGGAGGGATATTAGCCTGGATGATGTGGAATCTGTATGTGTGGAGCTGCGGAATATCAAAGGGCAGAAAACGCTAGTGGGAGTTGTGTAGAGACCACTAAACAGTAGTAGGAAGGTTGGGGACAGCATCAAACAAGAAATAAGGGATGTGTGCAATAAAGGTACAGCAGTTATCATGGGCGACTTTAATCTACATATTGATTGGGCTAACCAAACTGGTAGCAATGCGGTGGAGCATGATTTCCTGGAGTATATTCGCGATGATTTTCGAGACCAATATGTCGAGGAACCAACGAGAGAGCTGGCCATCCAAGACTGGGTGATTTGTAATGAGAAGGGACTAATTAACACTCTTGTTGTGTGAGGTCCCTTGGGGAAGAGTGACCATAATATGGTAGAATTCTTTAAGATGCAGAGTGACACAGTTAATTTAGAAATAGGGTCCTGAACTTAAAGAAAGGAAACTTCGACGGTATGAGCGTGAATTGGCTGGAATAGACTGGCAAAGGATACTTCAAGGGTTGACGGTGGATAGGCAATGGCAAACATTTAAAGATCACATGGATGAACTTCAGCAAATGTACATCCCTGTCTGGAGTAAAAATAAAATGGGGAAGGTGGTTCAACCGTGGCTAACAATGGAAATTAAGGATAGTGTTAAAACCAAGGAAGAGGCATATAAATTGGCTAGACAAAGTAACAAACCCGAGGACTGGGAGAAATTTAGAATTCAACAAAGGAGGTCTAAGGGTTTAATTAAGAGGGGGGAAATAGAGTATGAGAGGAAGCTTGCAGAGTATATAAAAACTGACGGCAAAAGCTTCTATAAATATGTGAAGAGAAAAAGATTAGTGAAGACAAATGTAGGTCCCTTGCAGTCGGATTCAGGTGAATTAATAATGGGAAACAAAGAAATGGAAGACTAATTGAACAAATACTTCGGTTCTGTCTTCACGACGGAAGACACGAATAATCTTCCGAATGTGCTCGGGGGTTCAGTGAGAAGGAGGAACTGAAGGATATCCTTATTAGGCGGGAAATTGTGTTCGGGAAATTGATGGGATTGAAGGCTGATAAATCGCCGGTGCCTGATAGTCTGCATCCCAGAGTACTTAAGGAAGTGTCCCTAGAAATAGTGGATGCATTTGGTGATCATTTTCCAACAGTCTATCGACTCTGGATCAGTTCCTATGGGCTGGAGGGTAGGTAATGTAACACCACTTTTTAAAAAAGGAGGGAGAGAGAAAACGGGTAATTATAGATCGGTTAGCCTGACATCAGTAGTGGGGAAAATGTTGGAATCAATCATTAAGGATGAAATAGCAATGCATTTGGAAAGCAGTGACAGGATTCTGAAAGGGAAATCATGCTTGACGAATCTTCTGGAATTTTTTGAGAATGTAACTAGCAGAGTGGATGAGGGAGAATCAGTGGATGTGGTGTATTTGGACTTTCAAAAGGCTTTTAACAAGGTCCCGAACAAGAGATTGGTGTGCAAAGTCAAAGTGCATGGTATTAGGGGTAATGTATTGACGTGAATAGAGAACTGGTTGGCAGACAGGAAGCAGAGAGTCGGGATAAACGGGTCCTTTTCAGAATAGCACGCAGTGACTAGTGGAGTGCCGCAGGGCTCAATGCTGGGACCCCAGCTCTTTTCAATATACATTAACGATTTGGATGAAGGAATTGAGTGTAATATCTCCAAGTTTGCAGATGACACTAAACTGGGTGGTGGTGTGAGCTAAAAGGCTGCAGGATGACTTGGACAGGTTAGGTGAGTGGGCAAATGCATGGCAGATGCAGTATAATGTGGATAAATGTGAGGTTATCCATTTTGGGGGCAAATACACGAAGGCAGAATATTATCTAAATGGCGGCAGATTAGGAAAAGGGGTGGTGCCACGAGACCTGGGTTTCATGGTACATCAGTCATTGAAGGTTGGCATGCAGGTACAACAGGCGGTGAAGAAGGCAAATGGTATGTTGGCCTTCATAGCTAGGGGATTTGTGTATAGGAGCAGGGAGGTCTTACTGCAGTTGTACAGGACCTTAGGAAGGCCTCACCTGGAATATTGTGTTCAGTTTTGGTCTCCTAATCTGAGGAAGAACATTCTTGCTACTGAGGGAGTGCAGCGAAGGTTCACCAGACTAATTCCAGGGATGCTGGACTGTCATATGAGGAGAGACTGGATCAACTGGGCCTCTATTCACTGCAGTTAAGAAGGATGAGAGAGGATCTCATAGAAAGGTATAAGATTCTGACGGGACTGTACAGTTTAGATGCGGGAAGAATGTTCCCGATGTTGGGGAAGTCCAGAACCAGGGGACATAGTCTTAGGACTGAGATGAGGAGAAATTTCTTCACTCAGAGAGTTGTTAACCTGTGGAATTACCTGCTGCAGAGATTTGTTGATGCCAGTTCATTGGATATATTCAAGAGGGAGTTAGATATGGCCCTAACGGCTTAGGGGATCAAGGAGTATGGAGAGAAAGCAGGAAAGGGGTACTGAGGGAATGATTAGCCATGATCTTATTGAATGGCAGTGCAGGCTTGAAGGGCCGATTGGCCTACTCCTGCACCTATTTTTTATGTTTCTATGTTACCATCGGGGACAGATCAGCCTCGTCACAGTGGTCCACTCCCGTTCTGCCGTTGAGTCCCGGCGACTCCCACCCGCAGGAATTTGGGAGCTCGGCGGGCAGGAGCTCAATTGTGCCACTTGGCCATCCGCTGACATCAGCGGGTGGTTCCCGGCGGCTCTCTTCTCCCGCCTGCTCCAGCCCACTCCCGCCTACCTCCAAAGTGGCACTGGGCAGATCTTCACGATGAATTTCGGCGGCAGTGGGCGGCAGTTGGCGGCAGCGGGCGGTGAGTTGATGAATTCCGGCACCTAAGACTTTTTTAGCCGATCAAAATCAATGTTAAGCAGGGCATAGCGTGCTTCGTACACATCGTGCATGGATCCGTGAAACTGTATGGACCTATTCCGCGATTGGATGGAATGGTTGCAAAATGAACAATATCAATGGATTCAAAGGGCAATAAATAGTCATAAGCATGTGGAGTAATCTAGAGGTATTAGTAAAGTAAACTTAAGGTAAAATAAACTATTGTAGAGCGTTGATTGAAGAAGTATTTTTACAAATACATTGGCCACGATATTTTACTAATGAGACTTGTTCTAGCCCTCTGGTTATTTGAACTGTATACATTTATGTGTCATACTCAAAGTCCTAAACTGTAGTGAGCTATCATGACCACCATGGTGCCAACTCCTATTCACACTACCCCCCCCCACCTCCATTGCAGATGACTGGCGATTTGAAAGCCAACTGGAAAAAATTCAAACAGATATGGGAAAGCTATGAAATTATCACGAACATTGTGGAAAAACCAGATAGAATTAGGGTTGCAAACTTTATCGCTGCCATTGGTAGAGATGCCCTGGATATCAACAGTAATCTTCCCTCCAAATCAGAGGAAGACAAACAGGAAATTGAGATTATTTTGAAGCTCTGGGAAGAGCACTGTAAAGGTGAAACTAACATTATTTATGAACAGTACCAAGTTTAACAACTGTGTCCAAGAACTTTTTGACATATCTCGTGAGTGAGGGAGCTGGCATCGTCATGTGATTTTGGCAATTTGAGGGATGATTTCATCAGAGACCGCATAGTCTGCGGAATATCTCATCGCAGTCTGCGTAAGAGGCTGTTGCAAGAATGAAGCCTAACTCTAGATAAATGTGTGATGCTCTGTAAAGCTACAGAGGCCACAGTTGCGCAAATGAAAGCCATGAAGCTCACTAAAACAGATTTAGACTCTGAAGAGGTCAAAGTTGTCAGACAGAAACCCCGACGCACAAAGAAAGAATTCACAGACAAAGAGCTCACGAATAATTTTAGATATTGTGGCAAAAGACATGAGCTGTCAAAAACTAAGGGGCCGAAATTGATGGCCTTACCACCCACTGCCGTCGACTGCTATTGAGATCCGCTCACATTCCTCTCCGGATTGCGCCCAGTGCCAGTTTGCACTTGGGCTGGAGCGGGCGGGAGGGGGAACCGCCGGGAACCGCCCGCTGACATCAATGGACGGCCAAGTGGCGCAAGTGTCCTCCCAGCCGCCGAGATGCCAGATTGGTGCGGGCGGGAGTCGGCACCAGCATGAGGAGGCTTGTCTAACCCCAAAGATAAGTTTTTAAAAGCTGAAAAGAAAGGTTAGTGAACTTTTTAATAATTTTTTTTTCACACTGACTTAACTTAATGGGTTATCCTGAAGGTCTTGCGGGTAATTTTTTTTTCTCCAATCATTTTTATTTGAACGTTTTCAACCCTCCGTGAATCCGACTCCATCCTCGACGGCACTTCGGCGGCCAGACCCTTTGCTGCTGCGATTTTAAATTCCCGCCTGCTCCCGCCCAGTTTAACGACGTATGTCGCTCGTTTGCCGCCGGCTCAACTTATAAATTATTTTTCATCAATTTCCAGCACAAAGTGCCGCCCGATCTCTCGCCGGCCATCAACAGCCTTTTGGGCGGCACTTGGGCAGGATTTTGCCTTCACCTAGTTCGGCCACTAACTGTCAGCATATGGGAAGACAAGTTGCGGCAAATAAAATCGCTTTTCTCAAAAGTGTGGGAAAGTGGATCGAGGCAGAAGTTTACACATAAGCCTAACTATAAGGGCAAGTCAAAAGTTCATGCACTATATGATGACAGTGATGATTCTGATTTTGACAACGTGACTGTAGAGATGCTTGGTAAAGTTGATCGCACAATCAAGGACAAAACTGATAAAAAGTATCCTAACAAGATTATGGCTACCATCTACATTCAAATGGTCAAATGGTAAAAATGCAAATAGATTGTGAGGCCACATGCATTGTGATACCTTTAGATACTTACCTATAGGTTTAAAGGTAAATGAATCTAAGAAAACACTGTCACGATATAACGACCATGCAACATTCCAGTGCTCGGAACATGTAATATGCCACTGGAGAATACAAAAACAAACCAAAAGTACATTATGCCCTTTGTGATCATTGAGGGCCAAAGTGTTCCATGGATTGGCTCATGCACTGCTCAACAGGTACAACTGATACAAGTGCAGCATCAGAATATCGCAGCGATAAACGAACCACATGAATCGCAAACTACGAACAATGCAAACTTCTTGCTAGCGTCAAAAACTGATATCAACAATGCACATCCGGATGTGTTTCAGGGACAATGCCAAGGACAGTTCACCTTGAACTTAATGAATCAGTGGCATCAGCAGTCATGCCACCCAGACGGGTGCCAACAGTGATCAAACAAATGCTGAAAAAGGAACTCGATCGTTTGGAAGAACGACAAATCATCACGAAAGTTGTTGAACCGATGGACTGGGTATCCAGTCTAGTGACTGCACAAAAGCCAAATGGAAAGTTATGAGTATGTATCGACCCTCAACAGAGAAACATAGAAACATAGAAAATAGGTGCAGGAGTAGGTCATTCGGTCCTTCGAGCCTACACCTCCATTCAATATGATCATGGCGGATCATGCAAATTTAGTACCCCATTCCTGCTTTCTCTCCATACCCCTTGAATCTTTTAGCCATAAGGGCCACATCTAACTCCCTTTTGAATATATCTAACAAACTCTCCTCAACAACTTTCTGTGGTAGAGAATTCCACAGGTTCACAATTCTCTGCGTGAAGAAGTTTCTCCACATCTTGGTCCTAAATGGCTTACCCCTTATCCTTAGACAGTGACCCCTGGTTCTGGACTTCCCCAACATTGGGAACATTCTTCTTGCATCTAATCTGCCCAATCCCATCAGAATTTTATATGTTTCTATGAGATCCTCTCTCATTCTTCAAAATTCTAGTGAATATAAGCCTAGTCGATCCAGTCTTTCTTCATATGTCAGTCCTGCCATCCCAGGAATCAGTCTGGTGAACCTTCGCTGCACTCACTTAATAGCAAGAATGTCCTTCCTCAGATTAGGTGACCAAAACTGTACACAATATTCAAGGTGTGGCCTCACCAAGGCCCTGTACAACTGCAATCAGACCTCCCTGCTCCTATACTCAAATCCTTTCGCTCTGAAGGCCAACATGCCATTTGCCTTCTTCACCGCTTGCTGTACCTGCATGCCAACTTTCAATGACTGAAGTACCATGACACCCAGGTCTCATTGCACCTTCTCTTTTCCTAATCTGTCACCATTCAGGTGATATTCTGCCTTCCTGATTTTGCCACCAAAATGGATAGCCTCACATTTATCTACATTATACTGCATCTGCCATGCATTTGCCCACTCAGTTAACCTGTCCAATTCACCCTGCAGCCTCTTAGCATCCTCCTCTAAGCTCACATTGCCACCCAGCTTAGTGTCATCTGCAAACTTGGAGATATTACATTAAATTCCTTCGTCTAAATCATTAATGTATATTGTAAATAGCTGGGGTCCCAGCACTGAACCTTGCGGTACCCCACTAATCACTGTCTGCCATTCTGAAAAGGACCTGTTTATTCCTACTCTTTGCTTCCTGTCTGCCAATAAGTTCGCTATCCATGTCAATACATTACTCCAATACCATGTGCTTTAATTTTGCACAATAATCTCTTGTGTGAGACCTTGTCAAAAGCCTTTTGAAAGTCCAAATATACCACATCCAAAGGTTCTCCCTTGTCCACTCTACTAGTTACATCCTCAAAAAATTCCAGAAGATTTGTCAAGCATGATTTCCCCTTCATAAATCCATGCTGACTTGGACTGATCCTGTCTCTGCTTTCCAAATGCGCTGCTATTATGTCTTTAATAATTGATTCCAAAATTTTCCCCACTACCGATGTCAGGCTAACTGGTCTATAATTCCCTGTTTTCTCTCTCCCTCCTTTTTTAAAAAGTGGTGTTACATTAGCTACCCTCCATTCCATAGGAACTGAACCAGAGTATATAGAACGTTGGACCCTCCTGCAGCCCCTTTATATTCATACATATTGCCCCTTCCTATCACCTTGTGGTTTACACTTACCACAGTGCTACTCTGCTCTGTTGCCTCCTACCTTTTGCATTCTTTCTTGGGATCCTGTTCATCTGAGCTTTCACCCATTCTAACTAGCTCAGAGCCCTCTCCTGTATTCCGAATACTCCTTGCATTGAGGCACCGAGCTTTCATGCTTGCCTTTTTATTACACTTTGACCCTTTAGAATTTTGCTGTACAGTGGCCCTTTTTGTTTTTTGCCTTGGGTTTCTCTGCCCTCCACTTTTACTCATCTCCTTTCTGTCTTTTGCTTTTGTCTCCTTTTTGTTTCCCTCTGTCTCCCTGCATTGGTTCCCATCCCCCTGCCATATTAGTTTAACTCCTCCCCAACAGCACTAGCAAACACTTCCCGTAGGACATTGGTTCCGGTTCTGCTCAGGTGCATACCGTCCGGTTTGTAATGGTCCCACCTCCCCCAGAACCGGTTCCAATGCCCCAGGAATTTGAATCCCTCCTTCTTGCACCATTCCTCAAGCCATGTATTCATCTTAACTATCCTGCTATTTCTACTCTGACTAGCACATTGTACTGGTAGCAATCCTGAGATTACTACCTTTGAGGTCCTACTTTTTAATTTAACTCCTAGCTCCCTAAATTCAGCTTGTAGGACCTCATCCCGTTTTTTTTACCTATATCGTTGATACCTATATGCACCACGGCAATGGGCTGTTCACCCTCCCCCTTCAGAATGCACTGCAGTCTCCCCGAGACATTCTTGACCATTGCACCAGGGAGACAACGTACCAGGCGATGGCCCAACGCTATTCGGCAGAAGCTGGCTGAGAAAGATTCGATAGAACTGGGACAACATCAGAGCACTATCTTCAGTGGATGATGTCCCGTGCGCCCAAGTGCTGAGCAAGTTTCCGTCGCTATTTGAACCAGACATCGGCAACTTCACAGGGGCCAAGTTTCAGATCCATATAATCCCCCTATGCAAGGCCTGTTTATCACAAGGCTCGAGCGGTCCCATATGTGATGAGGGAGAAAGTCAAGATCGAACTGGACAGATTTCAATGAAAGGGAATCATATCGCCAGTCGAGTTCAATGAGTGGGCCAAACCGATTGTTCCAATGTTGAAAAGCGATGGCACGGTCAGAATCTGCGGAGACTACAAGGTAACGATCAACAGAGTCTCGTTCCCACTACCCAACGTAGATGACCTGTTCGCAACGCTAGCAGGGGGGAATTCGTTCACCAAGTTGGACCGAACCACTGCCTACATGACACAGGATTGACATGCATGAACACGCACAAAGGACTGTTTATATACCACATGTGCCTTTTTGGGATTCGCTCGGCTACTGCCATTTTCCAGAGAAACATGGAGAATCTGTTGAAATCGGTTCCGTGCACCGCAGTGTTTCAAGACGACGTCCTGGTCACCAGTCGTGACACCACCTGCACAACCTGGAAGAGGTTCTAATTCGACTAGACAGAGTGGGATTCAGGCTGAAATGCTCCAAGTGTGTTTTCTTGGTGCCAGAGTTCGAATTTTTGCGGAGAAAGTTTGCGGCAGACGGCATCAGACCCATGGACTCAAAGACAGAGGCCATCAAGAATGCACCCAGACCACAGAATGTGACAGAGCTGCGTTCGTTCTTGGGATTCCTCAACTATTTTGGTAACTTTCTACCCGGATTAAGCACTTTGCTGGTACCGTTGCGCATGTTGCTACGTAAGGGTGATCACTGGGTTTGGGGTAAATCGCAAGAGACAGCCTTTGAGAAGGTCAGAAACCTAGTTTGTTCTAATAAGTTACTTGTACTGTATGACATGTGTAAATGATTAGTGCTATCTAGTGATATATCTTCGTACGGGGTCGGCTGTGTGTTACAGCAAACCAATGTATCGGGCAAACTTCAACTGGTTGCATACGCGTCTAGAAGTCTGTCTAAGGCTAAAAGATCCTACAGCATTATCGAAAAAGAGGCATTAGCGTGTGTATATGGGGTTAAGAAAATGCACCAATACCTATTTGGACTTCAGTTTGAGCTTGAAACCGACCATAAACCGTCCATTTCGCTGCTTTCAGAAAGCAAAGGTATAAACACCATGGCTTGCTCGGCGTCCTTTTCAGTGACAATGGACCGTGTTTCACCAGCTCGGAATTCAACGAGTTTATGACCCGCAATGGCATCAAGCATGTCAGGTCTGCCCCGTTTAAGCCCAAATCCAATGGTCAAACGGAACGGGCAGTCCAAACCTTCAAATAGAGCTTGAAATGCGTGACGGAAGGCTCCTTGCAGACCCGCTTATCTCGGGTTCTGCTCAGCTACCGGACGCGCCCCACTCACTCACTGGGTTTCCCCTGCAGAATTGTTAATGAAGAGAGCTCTCAAAACCAGGCTCTCCCTAGTCCACCCGGAACTAAGTGTCATGTGGAAACCCGGCGTCACTGGCAATACATGTACCACGATTGCGTGACTGTATCGCGTGATATTGATGTTAACGACCCTGTGCTTGTCCTTAATTATGGTCATGGTCCTAAATAGGTTGCTGGCACTGTCTTGGCAAAGGAGGTTAATAGAGTGTTTATAGTCATTCTATTGAATGGACAAACGTGCAGAAAGCATTTGGATCAGACCAAACTGCGGTTCACCGACAACCAGGAACAACCTGAAGAGGACATCACCATCATCGACCCACCAACACACACCCAACCAGCAATCGACCTCGCTGTCAATCAAGAGGATGAACCCACCATTCCAAACAGTCCTGTCAGACCAGCCGCGCCGCAGTGCAGCAATGGTCCGACCGACTCACCCATGCCAGAGTTTAAACTCAGACGATCAACCAGAGAGCGTAGGGCCCTGGATCGTCTCAACTTGTAAATAATTTGTGTCAAAGACTTTGGTGGGGAGTGATGTTATGTATGTAAACATTGTAACTGTGTAAGACTTGCCACCAGAGGGCGCAACTGTTGGAGGTCCAAGGGTCACCTGCACACCTCGTGGAAGGGAGTTTAAAATGTTGTCTGCCATGCTGCTTAGGCACTCTGGAGTTGTATTAAAGAGACTAAGGTCACGTCAGCTTTAACTCACAGTACTCAGTCTTGTGGAGCTCTTCCATACTTAACAGTTGCCATATGACACAAGCCGTTATCTGCAGCACCCAAGCGGCTACAACATCTGCTCATTCGGCTCAACCAATATGACGTCAAAATAAAGTATCAACCAGGAAAAGAAATGTACCAAGCAGACACCCTCTCGCACGTATAACTCAAAAATGTGGAGAGATCACCAACTGAAATTGCAGTGGAATGCATCCACATGGTGGTCTTTATCCCACTCCCCAAACAAGGACTGATTAACATACAATGTACAACTGCAAGCAACTCCACAGTACAACTGGTCATACAACAAATCACAACGGGATGGCCAGAAATGCATGCATACTTCAAAGTTCATGACCAACTCACAACACAGGATGGCATAGTCTTCAAAGGCTATCGCTGTGTCATACCAAAAACCCTGAGATCCAACATTTGTCAGCAACTTCATGCTGTTCACACAAGCGTCGAGAGCACTCTTTGACGTGCCAGAGAATCTGTTAACTGGCCAAGACTGAACAGTGACATAAAAGACTATGCTTCAAAGTGTGAAACATACAACATCTATCAATCGAGCCAAACAAAAGAGCCATTGATAAATCACGACCTCCCTCAGAGACTGTGGGAAAGATTGGTTGTGACATATTCACACTCGATGGCCAAGGCTACTTACACACAATGGCTACTACTCGGACTATTTTGAAATAAACAATCTGCATGGAATGAAAGATGCCACTGTCATCATCAAGCACCTCAAGAAACACTTCTCCAACCATGGTATTCCAGACATGGTTCAATCCGACAATGGACCTCCCTTCAACTCACAACAGTTCACAAACTTTGCCACAGAATATGGATTCGATCAGACAAGCTTGCCAGAATATCCACAAAGCAACGGAAAGGTTGAGAACGTGGTTGAGCTCAAAATAAAGAAAGACTGCGGTTGCTTCTACATGAATCTTTTCATCTGGCGAAACACACCAGCTGAAGCCCTTGATAGTTTGCCAGCAGAACACTTATTCGATCGCTGCATAAAGACAAACATCCCAATTGCAAATTAACTACTCAAACCAAGAATCATACACGATGTCATCATCAACAAAGAAAGGAACCGGGCCAAACAAGCACACTACGACAACAGAGGTGCTACACCACTTCCTACACTGCAGGAAGGAGAACCAGTGAGACTCAAACAAACGGGAGACAGCAAAGTGTGGCAAAAAGCTCAGGTTCTAAAACAAGTTGGCATTCAGCGGGGGCAGTGGTCCTGGTGGTGGGAGTGTACTCTGATGAAGGATCATCGACCTGAAACTCTGTTTCTCTCTCCATAGATGCTGCCTGACTTGCTGAGTATTTCCAGCATTTTCTGTTTTTATATAGTGCAAGGGTGGAACCTGTTCCCTCAAAAGGTTAGGGCTCCAGGGACAGAAGGAAGTCCTTTCGCCTTAACGGTAGCCTAGAGAGCCAGAACTGATCACTCCGGGCCGATGAACCAGGTTGTATGACTTGCTTGTCAATTTTTTTGCGGTCATTTAATGGTATCTAAAGGCAGTTGTATTCTAACCCTGTAAATAGTCAATGCATATTAAAGCTTGTTGTTTAAAACCACTCGGAGTGAATCACGCGGAGGTAATTGCTGCAGGACTAACAGCCCTTTGTTGCGACCGTAACAATGGAAAATTTGCTAACACATTGCCTCTTGGATTATGTGGTCAAATCTCCGTGCTGACAAAATGGCTGCATGAGTTATATTTGATGGCACTCCTGATTCAATACAGAGGATCTCAGAGTCCCAGCAATTGGAGTTGTGCACATTTTGGTGAAAATGTCACATATTGGATTTTTCCGCCCGCACTGTACCCCGACCAATATTCCTTTAGATTGGGTTCAATGGAAAGGAAAATCAGGCAAGGTGGATAATGGGTGGCCGATCTGATATTGCTCATTTTATGAGTGCACCAAATGCTGAAAGTTCTGCCCATCAGCTAAAATGCACAGTCTTACAGTACCTTGCAATGTTTCTGTGTTCACATGTGGACATGTAAATTATGTGACGTTTAGTACAATGTGAAAGGTGCACAGGGCAACAAAAAGCAATTCTCAAAACCACCTGTTTTATCCAATACAGATGAGACAGCAAAATTCATCAAAATGAACAGTTAAGCTGCCGACTTAAGCTTCTCATTTGTTTGGTATATTGTTATTGTAACATTACAGAAGATAAATGTACTGACCAGAGCAGAGCTTTGTATTAATAGTTTAATGACATCTGTCACTAACAGACAGCTCTGCAAGTGGGGAAGTTTAGCAAAGAATATTATGAAAATCCAGATTTCAGATTTTGTGTCTGGAGTAAACAACCTCAGCACACCACTGTATCTTAGTGCCTGCTAAAGCCTATCCTTTGAATTTGTGATGTACTGTATCTGAAAGCATGTTGTTTTACTGAAATAAATGGCTGCAAATTATATTTCAGTGCTCGCAGTTATGTACACTGTACACAGTAATCCCCAACTTTGAAATTCGGTTGCATGGTCACAGCAGGGTCCTTTGGCTGCTTTAAACATTTCTTATTCTGAATGACCGTCTTTCTTATGTTCTATTTCTCCTACCCAGCACCCATCATCTCTGTATCCTGTATTTGCAGGTGATTCTCTGCTGGGTTTGCAGCAGCAGCCATTCCTCCTAATTATACTTGGATGGAGTTCACGTTTCACTTAAAAAAAATAATAAGCAATCCAGAGTTTGGCATTTCACAAACAAAATGGTGGCATAAAATATGAAAATGCCAATTGTGGTGGCGAATCGCTGTCACTCACAAAAACACCTGCTGAGCAATACAGTGCAAACTCACACCAAATAACAGTCAAAATAATAATTGTCTATTTATAGAGATCAGCAACAAAAATATGCTGATTGTAGCAGCCAGCAAGAAAACAAACCTGAAGAGATATATTCTGTGTGTCAAAATATCAGTAGCTATAATGAGCTTAAAAATGTATCCAGTTCACATCACCTTTCGACCATATGTAAAATGCTACCACTCCCCAAATTAAGGTAATTCTAGTAATTTATAGTAATTAACATGCACAATGGAAGATTTCCATAACAGCCTCTGCACTGGTACTATTAGTGACACTGCACAATATTTAAACACACACAATAAATATATTTTACGCAGTTGCAGACTACAGCCTGATGAATATTTAAATCCCAATGTAATGCTTTGAATTTCATGCTTTCTGTTTTCACCCAATTTAACATTAAAACAAACCGATTGTTACAGGGCTAAATCTACTCAAATTTCAGAAGTAGTTTTATTGCCATAAAATATAAATGTATAAATATAATCATTATCAATTTAAAGGAAGGGTGAAGAAATAATGCCCTGTGTGCCACATGCAGCCTGTGAACCAATACTTTGGTTCTGTCTTCACTCAGGAAGACACAAATAATCTTCCGGAAATAATAGGGGACTGAGGGGCGAGCGAGAAGGAGTAACTAAAGGAAATCCTTATCCTGGAAGGGATCTCATAGAAACTTATAAAATTCTGACGGGATTGGACAGGTTGGATGCAGGAAGAATGTTCCCGATTTTGGGGAAGTCCGGAACCAGGGCTCATAGTCGAAGGATAAGGGGTAAGCCATTTAGGACTAGAACATAAGAACATAAGAATTAGGAACAGGAGTAGGCCATCTAGCCCCTCGAACCTGCTCCGCCATTCAAAAAGATCATGGCTGATCTGGCCATGGACTCAGCTCCACTTACCCGCCCGCTCCCCGTAACCCTTAATTCCTTTATTGGTTAAAAATCTATCTATCTGTGATTTGAATACATTCAATGAGCTAGCCTCAACTGCTTCCTTGGGCAGAGAATTCCAAAGATTCACAACCCTCTGGGAGAAGAAATTCCTTCTCAACTCGATTTTAAATTGGCTCCCCCGTATTTTGAGGCTGTGCACCCTAGTTCTAGATTCCCCGACCAGTGGAAACAACCTCTCTGCCTCTATCTTGTCTATCCCTTTCATTATTTTAAATGTTATATAAGATCACCCCTCATCCTTCTGAACTCCAACGAGTAAAGACCCAGTCTACTCAATCTATCATCTTAAGGTAACCCTCTCATCTCCGGAATTAGTCTAGTGAATCGTCTCTGTAACCCCTCCAAAGCTAATATATCCTTCCTTAAGTAAAGTGACAAAACTGCATGCAGTACTCCAGGTGCAGCCTCACCAATATCCTATACAGTTGCAGCAGGATCTCCCTGCTTTAGTACGCCATCCCTCTCGCAATGAAGGCCAACATTCTATTCACCTTCCTGATTACCTGCTGCACCTGCAAACTAACTTTTTGGGATTCATGCACAAGGACCCCCAGGTCCCTCTGCACCGCAGCATGTTGTAATTTCTCCCCATTCAAATAATATTCCCTTTTACTGTTTTTTTTTCCAAGGTGGATGACCTCACATTTTCCGACATTGTATTCCATCTGCCAAACCTAAGCCCATTCGCTTAACCTATCTAAATCTCTTTGCAGCCTCTCTGTGTCCTCTACATAACACGCTTTCCCACTAATCTTTGTGTCATCTGCAAATTTTGTTACACTACACTCTGTCCCCTCTTCCAGGTCATCGATATATATTGTAAACAGTTGTGGTCCCAGCACCGATCCCTGTGGCACACCACTAACCACCAATTTCCAACCCGAAAAGGACCCATTTATCTCGACTCTCTGCTTTCTGTTAGCCAGCCACTTCTCTATCCATGCTAATACATTTCCTCTGACTCCGCGTACCTTTATCTTCTGCAGTAACCTTTTGTGTGGCACCTTATCGACTGCCTTTTGGAAATCTAAATACACCACATCTATCGGTACACCTCTATCCACCATGCTCGTTATATCCTCAAAGAATTCCTGTAAATTAGTTAAACATGATTTCCCCTTCATGAATCCATGTTGAGTCTGCTTGATTGCACTATTCCTATCTAGATGTCCGCTATTTCTTCCTTAATGATAGCTTCAAGCATTTTCCCCACTACAGATATTAAACTAACTAGCCTATAGTTACCTGCCTTTTGTCTGCCCCCTTTTTTAAACAGAGGCATTACATTCGCTTCTTTCCAATCCGCTGGTACCTCCCCAGAGTCCAGAGAATTTTGGTAGATTATAACGAATGCATCTGCTATAACTTCCGCCATCTTTTTTAATACCCTGAGATGCATTTCATCAGGACCAGGGGACTTGTCTACCTTGAGTCCCATTAGCCTGTCCAGCACTACCCTCCTAGTGATAGTGATTATCTCAAGGTCCTCCCTTCCCACATTCCCGTGACCAGCAATTTTTGGCATGGTTTTTGTGTCTTCCACTGTGAAGACTGAAGCAAATTAATTGTTTAAGGTTTCAGCCATTTCCACATTTCCCATTATTAAATCCCCCTTCTCATCTTCTAAGGGACCAACATTTACTTAAGTCACTCTTTTCCGTTTTATATATCGGTAAAATCTTTTATTATCTGTTTTTATGTTTTGCGCAAGTTTACTTCGTAATCTATCTTTCCTTTCTTTATTGCTTTCTTAGTCATTCTTTGCTGTCGTTTAAAATTTTCCCAATCTTCTAATTTCCCACTAACCTTGGCCACCTTATACGCATTGGTTTTTAATTTGATACTCTCCTTTATTTCCTTGGTTGACCACGGCTGGTTATCCCTTCTCTTACCGCCCTTCTTTTTCACTGGAATATATTTTTGTTGAGCACTATGAAAGAGCACCTTAAAATTCCTCTACTGTTCCTCAATTGTGCCACCATTTAGTCTGTGTTTCCAGTCTACTTTAGCCAACTGTGCCCTCATCCCACTCTAGTTCCCTTTGTTTAAGCATTTTAGGCTCGTTTGAGACACTATTTCCTCTCCCTCAATCTGTATTACAAATTCAACCATACTGTGATCACTCATTCCGAGAGGATCTTTTACGAGGAGATCATTTATTATTCCTGTCTCATTACACAGGATCAGATCTAAGATAGCTTGCTCCCTTGTCGGTTCTGTAACATACTGTTCTAAGAAACAATCCCGCATGCATTCTATAAATTCCTCCTCAAGGCTACCCCGTGCGATTTGGTTTGACCAATCGATATGTAGGTTAAAATCCCCCATGATTACTGCAGTTCCTTTTTCATATGCCCCCATTATTCCCTTGATTATTGCCCGCCCCACCGTGAAGTTATTATTTGGGGGCCTATAAATTATGGCCACCAGTGACTTTTTCCCCTTACTATCTCTAATCTCCACCCACAATGATTCAACATTTTGTTCATTAGAGCCAATATCGTCTCTCACAACTGCCCTGATATCATCTTGTATTAACAGAGCTACCCCACATCCTTTCCCTTCTTGTCTATCTTTCCGAATTGTCAGATATCCCTGTATGTTTAATTCCCAGTCTTGGCCCCTCTGCAACCACGTTTCTGTAATGGCCACCAAATCATACGCATTTGTAATGATTTGTGCCGTCAACTCATTTACTTTATTTTCAATGCTGCATGCGTTTAGTTAGAGTGTATTAATACTAGTTTTTAAACCATGATTTTTAGATTTGACCCCTTCTGCAGCCCCTTTATATTCATACATATTGTCCCTTCCTATCACCTTGTGGTTTACACTGACCCCAGTGCTACTCTGCTCTGTTGCCTCCTGTCTTTTGCATTTTTTCTTGGGGTCCTGTTCATCTGTGCTCTCACTCACTCTAACTAGCTCAGAGCCCTCTCCTGGGTTCTGAATACTCCTTGCATTGAAGCACCGAGCTTTAATGTTTGCCTTTTTATTACACTTTGACCCTTTAGAATTTTGCTGTATAGTGGCCCTTTTTGTTTTTTGCCTTGGGTTTCTCTGCCCTCCTCTTTTACTCATCTCCTTTCTGTCTTTTGCATTTGTCTCCATTTTGTTTCCCTCTGTCTCCCTGCATTGGTTCCCATCCCCCTGCCATATTAGTTTAACTCCTCCCCAACAGCACTAGCAAACACTCCCCCTAGGACATTGGTTCCGATCCTGCCCAAGTGCAGACCGTCCGGTTTGTACTGGTCCCACCTCCCCCAGAACCAGTTCCAATGCCCCAGGAATTTGAATCCCTCCCTGCTGCACCACTGCTCAAGCCACGTATTTATCTGAGCTATCCTGCGATTCCTACTCTGACTAGCTCGTGCCACTGGTAGCAATCCCGAGATTACTACTTTTGAGGTCCTACTTTTTAATTTAGCTCCTAGCTCCTTAAATTCGTCTCGTAGGACCTCATCCCTTTTTTTACCTTTTTTGTTGGTACCAATGTGCAGCACGGCAACTGGCTGTTCACCCTCCCTTTTCAGAATGTCCTGTACCCGCTCCAAGACATCCTTGACCCTTGCACCAGGGAGGCAACATACCATCCTGGAGTCTCGGTTGCGGCTGCAGAAACGCCTATTTATTCCCCTTATCATTGAATCTCCTATCACTATCACTCTCCCACTCTTTTTCCTGCCCTCCTGTGCAGCAGAGCCAGCCACGGTGCCATGAACTTGGCTTTTTCTGCCCTCCCCTGATGAGTCATCCCCCTCAACAGTACTCAAAGCAGTGTATCTGTTTTGCAGGGGGATGACCGCAGGGGACCACTGCACTACCTTCCTTGCACTGCTCTTCCTGCTGGTCTTCCATTCCCTATCTGGCTGTGGACCCTTCACCTGCAGTAAGACCAACTCGCTACACGTGCTACTCACGTCATTCTCAGCATCGTGGATGCTCCAGAGTAAATACATCCTCAGCTCCAATTCCACAATGCGGACCGTCAGGAGCTGGAGGCGGATACATTTCCTGCACATGTAGTCATCAGGGACATCTCCAGTGTCCCTGAGTTCCCACATGGTACAGGAGGAGCATATCACGTGACCGAGCTCTCCTGCCATGAATTATCCCTTAGATACAATTAAATTAGCAACAACAATGCTAAAGATTACTCACTGTTATAGAAGAGAAAAAAGAAAAACTACTCACCAATCACCAGCCAATCACTTACCCCCTTGGCTGTGATGTCACCTTTCTGTTTCTTTCTACTTCTTTTTTGCCTTCTCCCTGTAACTGCACAAGCTGGCTTTTATCGGCCTCTACAATCCCCGGACTCACGCCTCAACGACGCACCTCCCGACTGCTGAACTCGCGGCCTTTATAGGCCTCTCGCCGACCCCGGACTCACACCTCAGCCTGAGATGAGTAAAAACTTTTTCACTCAGAGAATTGTGAACCTGTGGAATTATCTACCACAGAAAGTTGATTTTGCTTGCTTGAATTCCATGGGCCTGGGTGTTTTAACAGGGTATTTTTTAGCACTTTTGCTGCCTTGATGGATCCTAAATCAGAACATTTATACCTCTTTGTATCTAAGGTACCCTATAATAAACTAATGAACAAGGTCAGAGAATGCGGAGTTAGAGGAGAAGTAGCAGAATGGGTTGCTAGCTGGCTTCAAGACAGAAAGCAGAAAGTAGGGGTAGTGGCAGAAGGTGGGCAGTGGTGTTCCACAAGGATCAATGCTGGGACCACTGTTGTTCACAAGTTACATTAACGATTTAGACTTTGGAATCAACAACACAATTTCTAAATTTCTAAATTTGCGGATGATACTAAATTGGGGAGGGGGGAAGTAATAGTCAATACTGAGAAGGACTGCAACAAATTTCAGAAGGCCATTAATAAACTTGCTGAATAGGCATATAATTGGCAAATGAAGTTCAACACAGATAAATGAGGTATTACATTTTGGTAGGAACAATAGAGCAGTCACATTACATGGAGAGTGCGTGTCTAGGTGGGACAGAGGAACAAAGCGATCTCTAAGTACAAATACACAAATCACTAAATTTGCGACACAGGTTAGCAAGGCCATAAAAAAAGGAAGCCAAGCACTAGGGTTAATTTCTCGAGATCATGGGCTGGATTTTCGGAATTCTGCTGCCCTTGTTAGCCCAGGGCGGCAATGGAGGTGGTAAGCACTTCTGGCCAGGCGGCCAGCTTCCAGCACCCCGCATGGACATTCAGTGCCAGTTTCGAGGAGGCACAGAGCATTACCGCCCAGAAGTGGCGAGCTGGTGTGTAACTCCCCTGGTTGCGACACCGACTCAATATTTGGATCACGCCCGACCCTTAGTGCTCTGTAGAGCGCCCTGGTTGGAATACCTTTGGAACCTGGCGTTCCAAGCTGTCGCGGCCGCAGTGAGGTAAGTAATGTCGACCTTGGGTAAGTGAGATTGACTTTTTTTTTGCAATTTATGTTGTGGTGGCATGACCTTTTTATTGGGAATGTTTTTGGTGTTTTCTTTTCAATTTTTTTCCCCCAAGGCCTCTCTTGGGTCGCTCTGAGGCTGGCTGTTTAGCTCGAGATTTTTACTTGCTCAGCGGGCCTAACGCCCTAAAAGAGGTGTGCAACACCTCCCTTAGCACACCGTTCCAAACTCAGGGCCCAGCTGATGAATTTTGCGGTGGCAGAAGTAAACCATTTGTCGGCACAAAATTTACCGCTCCGCCCAGGTTAACGCCGCAACAGAGGTGCGACCGAATTTCTATCCCATAGAATTGAAAAGTAGGGAAGTTATGCTAAACCTATATCGAACCTTGGTTAGACCACACTTCGAGTACTGCATGCAGTTCTGGTCACCATATTGTAAAAAGGATATAGAAGCAGTGGAGAAGGTGCAGAGATGATTTACAAGGATGATGCACTTCACTTCACTTCACTTCAAAGGTACTTCATTGGCTGTAAAGCGCTTTGAGATGTCCGGTGGTCGTGAAAGGTGTTATGTAAATCCTAGTCTTTCCTTTTTTCCCCAATCATCCCACAATCTCTTCTCACTTAAAAGCTGCTGATGGTGTATGTATGGATAGCTTGCTTTCACCCCCTCCCCTCCACAACATTACCCTCGTGCCTTTCTGCTTTCGGATACGCAAGAACTGCAAACATGCCAGCCTGTCCCTCATGTTGTGGAGGAGAGTAGAGATGAAAAGGACACACTGTCACTGCATCTGACACTCACAGATACCAGCTCAGAAAATGGCACTGCGTGGAATTTAGAGGGTAGTATAGAAGTGGGATCTGCACAGGGTGAGGCACTAAGCATGAGTGAGCTCCAGCAAGGCAGCTCCGGGGCCAGCTCCCCAGAGCAGCACATATTCTGCCGCACAGGACTCAGGTGATAACCTCGATGGGGAAACCTTCAGAAGAAGGGTGATGGCCATGCACAAGGAAATGCTAGGTGCAATGGCATGCCTGCCAGAGAGCCTCTCATCAATGTCAAGGAACATGGAGGAGTCTGGCTCCAACATTGGACGGGGCTTTGCGCAGAGCTTGGAGGCCATCATTTCCAGGATGAAAATGATGAACATCTCCAGTGGAGACTTTGTCAACCCTGCCATGATGCTGCTTATGATAAGCAATGCCGTGGCTTCCATTGCAGCACAGGTGGAAGCAACCCAATGTCTCAGTACTGCAATGGAAGCGGAGACTGTTCTCCTGCATGCTCAGCTTACTGCCATGCAAGCTCAGACTGCTGCAATCGTTGCTGGGTTTCTTTGTTTACCAGTGTCGAAAGGGATTTGCAGGGTGTCGCAGCAGACCAGCAATCTGTCCTCCAACAGATTGCTAGTAATGCTGAGGCGCCACCCCAGGGGAGTGGCAGTGGGTCAAGAACCTGCTGTCCTCTCTCAGGATAACAGCATTCCTACACCCACCACTGCCACTCCACCACTGCCCATGCTGCTTCCTGTCAGCCAGCCAGCTCAGAGTGTTGCCACCCATGCCGAGGTGATGCAATCTGCAGTTGGGCCTTCTAGCCCACAGCTAGTCAAGGTTTTCTAAGAGGAACTGAGGATTTTCACAAGGGTGGTGAGTTCATATTGCAATGTTGATCCTGGCAAATGTATTAATTATGTTTGGAATGTTTGTTTTGTGGTGGCTCTCACTTCAGCTTTGTGTGCAGGAGAATGTTCCATGACAGAGAGATGTCATGATGGGGAAGTGGTGAGCATAGGTGATCTGGGGTTTTATTCACTGGAATAGGAGTTTGAAGAGGCCTTCATGGACAGCCCATCTGGAATGGTGATCTGCTCCCTGCCTCCTCCCTTCTTCCTCCTCCTCATCTTCGTCCTCCTCCACCTCTTCCTCCTCCTCATGCTCCTCCTGAGCTGGTTCTACAGTCTCTGGTGGCAGACCACCAAGAAATGAGACAACCACTTCGGTGATTACTGGGGGGCTCCTCAGGATTGGTCAAGGCAGCGGTATGAATGCTTGAACACTCCGATGGTCTGCTCGATGACATCACTGGTGGCAACATGGCTGTCATTATATGAGTACTGGCTACAAGAGATGGGGTTGTGGAGGTGAATCATCAGCCAGATGCAGTGTGAATATCCCTAGTCTCCCAACAGCCACCCTCAGGTTTGACATGGTGGCTGGAAGATTGCTGGCACACCGGAGTGGTGCCAGGATACCAAGCATTCACCATCATGATGTTTTGGCCATGGTTGCCCACCAACTGCACATTAAGTGAGTGGTAGCCTTTATGGTTATGGAACATCTCAAGATTGTTGTAAGGCACCTGCAAAGCCACATGTGTGCAATAGATGGTGCCCTGCACCATAGGGAAGCCGACTATCCTGCCAAAGCCGCATGCGCACTCATCCTGCTTCTCGTTGTTTGGACAGAAGACAACGTAGTCCCTTCTCCTGGAGTACAGAGCCTCAGTGACCTCCCAATGATGGTGGCAAACTGAGATGTTAGCTATGTCCTCCTTTGCAATCTGGAAGGATCCACTGGCAAAGAAATTGAGAGCCACAGTGACCTTGAGGGTCACTGGGAGAGCCGTGATCACCCGCCTCTGAAGCTGCAGGTCTGGTTGCTGGAGGTGGCAGAGTTTTATGCCCTCCTCCTTGCTGAAGCAGAGCCTTCTAATACACTGCTCCTCACTTAACTGGAGGTAAGAGAAGTGCTCTCGGAATACCCTAGATGGGTAAGGCCTCTTATTGAGAGCCCTCCTGCCCCTCCTCCTCCTCCTCCCTCTGTGAGCATCTTCTCCTCTTCTTCACTGCATCTGCTCCCTCTCCCGAAGACACTCGGGTGTGAAGGAGACTGCAAATAGAGCCCCCATGACTGTGAGCAAGTCGTGTGAACAGAAGCCTTTAACTGAGAATGGAGGCTGTAATAGAGCTCCTTGTAGTGAACTACTACTCCACCTAGTTGACTACTGATGTAAATACAATAAAAGGGTCATGTGGCAAAGTCACATGATGGCAGTTTCTGTGTAGAGCCATCTTGTGTGTGTGCTTCTGTTAGTAATGTCATAAGAATCTATCACATTTTCAGCAAGGATGGGATTTCTGGATTCCGTAGCTGAATTTTCTGTTGGTGGATGTTTCTGCCAACCAATAGAGAGACTTTGAGCGGTTCTTTGTTTTGCAGAGTAGCTAGAAATCCAAGGTAAATTTCAAGCACACTTGGCTGAACTGTCAACATTGCCAGAGGCCAGGTAGTTGTGCCTATGGGAATAATAGGGCGTTTGGGTGAGTTCCATCATGACCGAAAGATTTTTGGAGCATATGTGGTGTGGCTAGAAATGTTTTTCACTGCAAATAGTATCGTTGAAGTCACCGGTGATGAAAACCATAACCGAGGTTGTTTTAGAAAGAAAATGGGTTATTTTCTTAATTGTAGCAGGCCCTGAGATGTATGGAACCCTGAAGAATGTGCTTGTTTCCATCAAGCCAAAGGACACACCACTGACGGAGATTCTAACAAAGTCACAACAGCACTACAGTCCTGAGCTCCTGGAAACATCATTAGCCAGTGCACAACATGTCAATCGGTGAACAAGAAACTACCATCAGTACCATTACAGCCATGGAAATGGTCTCCCAGGGTGTGGCAAAGGTTACATATAGATTTTGCTGAACTAGCATGACAACAATTTTTCATTGTGATTGATAGTCATTTGAAGTGGGTAGAGGTGTTTCCAATGCGGAAAATAACAACAAGTAAAACAATAGACAATTTGCGAAGATAGTTTTCTTCAAATGGCCTCCCAAAAAAAATTGTGTCTAATAATAGGTCACAATTTTGTTCAGAAGAATTTGCACAGTTCACGAGCAGAAATGGTGTGAAACATGCTAAATTTCCACCATACCACCATGCTTCAATTGGTGCAGTAGATCATACAGTAACATTGTAAAACGTGCCCCCATCAAGCAATTGTTGGATCCAAATCCAAGGAAACAAAAGTTGCCATTGGACTACAAATTGTAAAATTTGCTGATTACTTATCATAATACTCCTCTTTCAATTAATTACTGCTAGGCCACCAGCAGAGTTGTTTCTCAAATGACAACCATGAACAAGGTTCTCGTCGGAAAGCCAAACTTGGCACAGTCAGTTGAAGAGAAACAATCAAGACAGAAATAGAGTCATGATAGAGGTAGAGTAAGAGAGAGAAGTGTGAAATTGAACCAGAAGGTTAGAGTGAAGAACCATCACCATAAATTGTTAAGTGGTTACAGGAAGAGTAGTGAAGATATGTGGCCCTCACACATATTTGGTCAAGATGTTTGATCGTGGACAGGATAGGTTTGTTCACATAGATCATATTTTATCTACAGACGTGGAAGGAGTTGAAAGTTGGAATGATTCAATTATTTCTGATGAGTCAGATAGTCTTGTTTCAAGTAGAGTACCAGTAGCAAATCCTGCATCAGATGTACTAGAAACAAGTCCAAGGGAATGTCAGAATTTAAGTTTGAGTCCAAGTCAGACAGACAAAGAGTCTGAAGTTGTAGTGAGTTCAAATGTAGATCAAGGGTTGCCCTTGGAGAAAAACTCTCCTCAGGCTCAGCCTAGAATGAGTCTAATTTTGACATAGACTAGCATGGATAAAACAGCGTCTGGAGACCAGTGTGTAAACAGTCCAGCAGCAGGGGATAAAAGAGAGCTGCAAACAGCGACAATGGACCTGTTAGGGGTGAAAAGTAAAAATAAATCAAAGTCACAAGAAAGCAGGTAAGTGATTGATTGCTCAGTATTTCTCTTTTTATTTCTAAATTTGGGCATTGGTTTAAATTAAGAGCTGGGATTAAAAACTAAACATTTAAAACTTGAAAACTTAATTAATTAAATAAAATACATTAGAAATGGCAGGGCAGGTGGTGTGTAGCAGCTGCAGCATGTGGGAGCTGGTGGCCATCAGTGTGATGCAAGGTGACCACATCTGCAGTTCGAGGTACTTCGGCTCCCAATTGATGAGCTGCAGTCCAAGCTTCGGACACTGTGGTATATCAGGGTGGGGGAGAGTTACCTGGACGCTGCATTCCAGGAGGCATTCTCATCCCTTAGCTTAAATAATTCAAATTTGGTCCATGGTCAGGGACAGGAAGGTGTGACTATGAGTAAGGCACATTTGGGGACCCAGGATGAAGTGATAGAGGAGCCTCAGCCCTTGCTCTTGCCCAACAGGTAAGCGGTTCTTACATCCTGTGTGGACGGGAGCAGGGACTTCAGGGAAGATGAGCAAACTGACCACAGAATTATGTTACAGGGGGCCTTTCAAGTTGGGGGAGTAAAAAGAAATGTGGTAGAAGTAGGGGACAGTATCATTAGGGGGATAGATACTGTTCTCTGTCCTGAATGCTATGTTGCTTGCCCGGTGCCAGGGTTAAGTATATCTCCTCTAAGCCGGAGAGGAACTTGGTGGAAGGGAAAAGATCCAGTTGTCATGGTCCATGTGGGTACCAACGACATAGATAGAACAAAAAAAGAGGTTCTGCTGAGGCAGTATGAGTAGCTAGGGGCTAAATTAAAAAACAAAACCACAAGGTAATAATCTCTGGATTACGACTTGAGCCACGAGCAAATTTGCATAGGGTAAATAAGATCAGAGAGATGAACATGTGGCTCAAAGATTGGTGTGGGAGAAATGGGTTTCAATTCATGGGGCACTGGCACCAGTACTGCGATAAGAGGGAGCTGTTCCTTTGGAACGGGCTTCACTTGAACCATGCTGGGACCAGTGTCCTGGTGAATCGAATAACTGGGGCTGTAGATAGGGCTTTAAACTAAATAGTCGGGGGAGGGATCAGGTGAGCCGAAATGTAAAAAGTCAAAGAGAAAGGAGACGGCAATAGAGCAGGATAGCGATAGGGGTAATGATAACCAGAGAGTGACAGGAAGGGACAGAGTAAGAGTGCATCAGATAGTGGGGTCACAGTAGAGAAAAATGGTAAAAAGACAAAATTAAAAGCTCTTTATCTGAATGCACACAGGATTCGTAACAAGATTGATCAGTTGATGGCACAAATTGAAATAAATGGGAATGACCTGATAGCCATTACAGAAACGTGGTTGCAAGGTGACCAAGGCTGGGAACTGAATATTCAGGGGTATTTGACATTTCGGAAGGACAGGCAAAAAAGAAAAGGCAATGGGGTAGCTCTGTTAATAAAGGATGAGATCAGTGCAGTAGTGAGACATTATATTGGCTCAGAAGATCAAGATGTGGAATCAGTTTGGGTGGAGATAAGAAATAAAATAGGAAAGAAGTTACTGGTGGCCCCCTAACAGTAGTTACATTGTAGGACAGAGTATAAGTCAAGAAATAATGGAGGCTTGAAAGAAAGGTACTGCAATAATCATGGGCTATTTTAATCTTCATGTTGATTGGCAAAGGTAGCCTTGAGGAAGAGTTCATAGAGTATATTTAGGATATTTCTTGAAACAAAATGTTGTGGAACCAACCAAGGAGCAGACTATTTTAGATGGTTGAGATAGAGGATCAGTCATGATCATATTGAACGACAGTGCAGGCTCGAAGGGCCGAATGGCCTACTACTACTCCTATTTTCTATCTGGTAATGTGTAATGAGATAGGATTAATTTATGATCTCATAGTAAAGTATCCTCTTTGGGAAGAGTGAACATAGCATGTTAGAATTTCAAATTCAGTTTGAGTGTCAGAAAGCTAGATCTCAAACTAGTGTCCTGAACTTAAATTAAGGCAATTACAAAGTTATGAAGGCAGAGTTGGCTAAAGTGGACTGGGAAAATAGATTAAAGGGTAAGATGGTAGATAAGCAGTGGCAAACATTTAAGGAGATATTTCATAACTCTCAGCAAAGATATATTCCAGTGAGAAAGAATGACGTTAAGAGAAGGATGCATCATTCATGGCTAACTAAGGAAGTAAAGGATGGTATCAAATTGAAAACAATGGCATACAATGTTGTGAAGAGTATTGGAAGACCAGAAGATTGGGAAATGTTTAGAAACCAGCAAAGAACAATTAAAAATATAATAGAGAGAGAAGATAGTTTATGAGAGTAAACCAGCAAGAAATATAAAAAGAGACAGTAAGAGCTTCTACAGGTATATAAAAAGGAAGAGAGTAGCTAAAGTAAACATTGATCCCTGAGAGGTTGAGACTGGGGTATTAATAATGGGAAACAGGGAAATGGCAGTGATTTTGAACAAATATTTTGTATCGGTCTTCATGGTAGAAGACACTAAAAGCATTCCCATAACTGATAATCAAGTAGCTATTGGGAGGGAGGCACTTAAAGCAATCATTATCGCTGGAGAAAAAGTACTAGGTAAACTAATGGGACTAAAGTTGAACAAGTCCCCTGGACCTGATGGCTTGCATCCTGGGGTCTTAGGTGAAGTGGCTGCAGAGATAGTGGATGCATTGGTTGTGGTTACCATAATTCCCCGGATTCTGGCGAGGTCCCAGCGGATTGTAAAACCACAAATGTAACGCCTCTTTTTCAGAAAGGAGGGAGGCAGAAAGCAGGAAACTATAGACCAGTTAGTCTAACATCTGTCACTGGGAAAATGCTGGGGTCCATTATTAAGGAAGTGGTGGCAGGAATTTGGGAAATCATAATACAATCTTGCACAGTCAGCATGGTTTTATGAAAGGGAAATCATGTTTGAAAAATTTGCTGAAGGTCTTTGAGGATGTAATGAACAGGGTGGTTAGAGGGGAACCAGTGGATGTGATTTATTTGGATTTCCAGAAGGCATTTGACAAGGTACTACATAAAAGATTACTGCACAAGATAAAAGTTCATGGGGTTGGGGGTAATATATTAGCATGGATAGAGGATTGGATAACTAACAGAAAGCAGAGAGTCGGGATAAATGTTCATTCTTGGGTTGGCAACCAGTAACTAGTGGGCTACCGCAGGGATCATTGCTGGGGCCTCAACTATTTACAAACTGTATTGATGACTAAAATGAAGCCAAGTTTTATGTAGCCAAGTTTTCTAATGATGCAAAGATAGGTGGGAAGGTAGGTTGTGGGGATGATGCAGGGAATCTGCAGGGTGATGTGTATAGCCTAAGTGAGTGGGTAAAGATTTTGTGGATTGAGTATGGTGTGGGAGAGTGTGAAGTTATGAGGAAAAATAATAAAGAAAATTCTATGTTTCTTTGTTTCTATGTTTAAATCACAAAATTCTGCGGTACAGAGGGATCTGGGGGTCCTTGTACATGAAACACAAAAAGTTAGCATGCAGGTACAGCAAGTAATTAGGTAGGCAAATGGAATGTTGGCAGTTATTGCAAGAGGGATGAGTATCAAAGTAGGAAAGTCCTGCTACAACTATACAGGGTGTTGGTGAGACCACACCTGGAGTACTGTGTACAGTTTTGGTCTCTTTATTTAAGGAGGGTATGATGGACTGAGACACTTTCTGACATCTAAGAGACACCATATTGTGTCTTACTATTTCCCACCATTTAGTGGCGCCCTTTCGGATTCGGGACAGAGTGAAGAAGCAGCATGGAGACAGTCATCTATTTTGCTGAGAAACTTTAACATTGTAAGTTAGGAATAAGACCTCTATTTATGTGACCCCTCCAGAATTACAGTTAAGTAAGTAATTTCTCTTTATTGCTGCTTTATCAAATTGTTCTGGGATTGTTGTATTGTTCACTTTGATGTACTGTAAGAAATCTAGAGTGTGTTTCTTGTTTATATTTTTATAGTTCACCGCACGTACGTATTACAGGATTTGGGTTTTGAAGCTCTGAACTATTGGCCACATTTCTTGATGTTGCAGTTGATGCTAGTTGGCGAAATTAGAGTTATCACTTGCCTCAAGTTACATTCTTACAGCAGCCAATAACAGAGAAATATACTTGCCGTGGAGGAAGTTCAGAGAAAGTTCATGATGTTGATTCCTGAGATGAAGTGATTGTCATAAGAACATAAGAACATAAGAATTAGGAACAGGAGTAGACCATCTAGCCGCTCGAGCCTGCTCCGCCATTCAAAAAGATCATGGCTGATCTGGCCGTGGACTCAGCTCCACTTACCCGCCCGCTCCCCATAACCCTTAATTTCCTTATTGGTTAAAAATCTATCTATCTGTGATTTGAATACATTCAATGAGCTAGCCTCAGCTGCTTCCTTGGGCAGAGAATTCCACAGATTCACAACCCTCTGGGAGAAAAAATTCCTTCTCAGCTCGGTTTTAAATTGGCTCCCCCGTATTTTGAGGCTGTGCCCCCTAGTTCTAGTCTCCCCGACCAGTGGAAACAACCTCTCTGCCTCTATCTTGTCTATCCCTTTCATTATTTTAAATGTTTCTATAAGATCACCCCTCATCCTTCTGAACTCCAACGAGTAAAGACCCAGTCTACTCAATCTATCATCATAAGGTAACCCCCTCATCTCTGGAATGAGCCGAGTGAATCATCTCTGTACCCCCTCCAAAGTTAGTATATCCTTCCTTAAGTAACAATTGAGCAGATTGGGCCTATACTCATTGGAGTTTAGAAGAACGAGAGTTGATCTTATTGAAACGTATAAAATTCTGAGGGGGCTTGACAGGGCAGAGAGGATGGTTCCCTCATGGGGAACAAGGGGTCGCCCATTTAAAACAGAAACGTGGAGGAATTTCTTCTCTCAGAGGGTTGTGAATCTTTGGAATTCTCTACCCAATGAGCTGTGGAGGCTGAATCATTGAATATATTTAAGGTGGAAATTGTTATGTATGTAATAACTCGATCGACTGAATAATGTAAACTAACACAGGTACAAACCTGGCTCTGCTTTATTAGGGCCCAAAGTGTTTACATTACAGGATGGCTTGCCTTTTATACCTGGGCCGCACACATGTGCGTACAGCTCAGTGACCTCCAACAGTGGCGCCATCTGGTGGCTAGTAACCATACATGACAATATCCCTCTTTAAGATATTAGTAACAATCTTTTTACAAATTGAGATGGTCCGGGGTTTTCCGCTCCCGAGTTGATCGTCTCAATTCAACTCCAGCCTTGGGCGAGCGTTCTGAGTCTGTTATGACTGGGGGCTGGGTAGCCAATGTGATGGGAGTGGCAATGACCATGTCAGGGATTGAAAATCCAGATACCTTAATGACAGCGGAGTCCTCTGCTGACTGAGGGTAGGTTGGTTGGTCACTGATTGTGTCTTCCTCAGACTGTTCCGGTTCATCTGTGTGTCGCAACTTTATCTGATCAACATGTTTCCTGCATGTTTGTCCATTCTTGAGCTTGACAATAAACTCTCTGTGACCCTACTTGGCCGTAACAGTACCGGCGATCCACTTGGGACCTTGACCATAATTTAGTACATACACAGGATCGTTAACAGAAATGTCGCGTGACACAGCAGCGTGATCATGATACCACTGCTGGCTTTGACGTCTTTCTTCAACATGATTGTTCAAGTCAGGGTGGACAAGAGAGAGCTTGGTCTTGAGACCTCTCTTCATCATTAGTTCAGCAGGGAGGATCAGGTAAGTGTGTGGGGTCTTGTCCTCTAACTAAGCAATATGCATGACAAACGAGTCTGCAATGAAGCTTGAGTTACACGTTTCATACTCTGCTTGATGGTTTAGACAGCACGCTCATGCGGGTTTGAATGGTGCTGACCTCACATGTTTGATACCATTGAGTTTCATGAATTCTTGAAACTCCAGACTAGTGCAGCAAGGTCCGTTGTCACTTACAACGATGTCGGGCAGACCATGAGTGGCAAACATGACATAAAGGCTCTCAATGGTTGCTGTGGATGTACTGGATGACATGATTATACACTCTATCCACTTGGAATATACATTCACCATAACTAAAAATATCTTTCCCAGGAAGGGACCTGCAAAGTCAATGTGGATCCTGGACCATAGTTTAGATGACCATGACCACAGACTCAGTGGCAATTCCACTGGTGCTTTACTTGGCTGCATGCAAGTGTTGCACTGATGCACACCTGATTCCAGATCAGAGTCAATTCCAGGTCACCATACATGAGACCTGGAAATGGCTTTCATCATGACAATACCGGGATGAGTGCTATGTAGGTCATGCACAAATTTCTCTCTGTCTTTCTTAGGCATAACAACACGATTACCCCACAGTAAATGATGATCACCCCGCAGCGCCAACAAGGTGTTAATGGCCTTGCATTCATCATCTTTGATGGTGGACTCTGAGACATAAGAACATAAGAACATAATAATTAGGAACAGGAGTAGGCCATCTAGCCCCTCGAGCCTGCTCCGCCATTCAAAAAGATCATGGCTGATCTGGCCGTGGACTCAGCTCCACTTACCCGCCCGCTCCCCATAACTCTTAATTTCCTTATTGGTTAAAAATCTATCTATCTGTGATTTGAATACATTCAATGAGCTAGCCTCAACTGCTTCCTTGGGCAGAGAATTCCACAGATTCACAACCCTCTGGGAAAAAAAATTCCTTCTCAGCTCGATTTTAAATTGGCTCCCCCGTATTTTGAGCTGTGCCCCCTAGTTCTAGTCTCCCTGACCAGTGGAAACAACCTCTCTGTCTCTATCTTGTCTATCCCTTTCATTATTTTGAATGTTTCTATAAGATCACCCCTCATCCTTCTGAACTCCAACGATTAAAGACCCAGTCTACTCAATCTATGATCATAAGGTAACCCCCTCATCTCTGGAATGAGCCTAGTGAATCGTCTCTGTACCCACTCCAAGACTAGTATATCCTTCCTTAATTAAGGTGACCAAAACTGCACGCAGTACACCAGGTGCGGCCTCACCAATACCCTGCACAGTTGCAGCAGGACCTCCCTGTTTTTGTACTCCATCCCTCTCGCAATGGAGTACATCTGCGGACGTGTAGCTGCAGGTATGTGTGACCTGCCCTGTACGTTACAATTCGAAAACAACATCACTTTGTTGACAGTACTTGTGTGCTGAGAGATTTGCTTAGTAGTATCACTGGTGGCAATGAACACCTGGGCTATCACTCTGGCCTTACTCAAGGTTGGGGTCTGTACAGTCAAAAACTTGCGAAGTATGGTTTTGTGGCCAAAGCCAAGTACGAAAAAGTCTCTGAGCATTTGCTCCAAATATGCTTCAAATTCGCAATGTCCTGCAAGGCGTCTCAGCTCGGTGACATAACTCGCCACTTCCTGGCCTTCAGACCTTTTATAGCTGTAGAACCGGTACCTCACCATCAGAATACTTTCCTTCGGATTCAAATGCTCTCGGACTAGTGTGCACAAATCGTCATACGATTTCTCCGTGGGTTTCGCTGGAGTGAGCAGATTCTTCATGAGGCCATACGTTGGTGCCCCACAGATGGTGAGGAGGAACGCTCTACGTTTGGCAGCGCTCTCTTCCCCATCTAGCTCATTGGCCACGAAGTATTGATCGAGTCGCTCCACAAAAGTTTCCCAATCATCTCCCTCCGAAAATTTCTCCAGGTTACCCACTGTTCTCTGCATCTTTGGGTTCGCCATCTGTATCTCGTCACCAGTTGTTGTGTATGGAGAAAGAGTCAGACTGAACACTGTGAGCTCAAAGTAAAGTGTGACCTTAGTCTTTCATTGCAGGTCTCCAGAGAGCCTCTCCAACCTGTGAAGCCTTCTTAAATACCTGTGCTCCCAAGGGATTATGGGATCCCTTGGGAATCCGGGGAATGAGCACTCTGGTGGCTGTACAGAGTAAATACAAGTCCACATATATAACACGTATACTGTAGCTCGACGACAGAGATTGGGGTGGTCTTGGACCTGGCCTGGAGATGGCGAAGGTTGAACAGGTGCCCACTGGTTCTTTTATTTAGTTCCACTCCAGTGGGGAGCTTGCTGACTGTGAGGTGGAGCATGGAGGCGAGAAAGATTGAGAATAGGGTTAGGGCAATGACCCCAGTCCGGACGTGGATGGTGTCTGTGATGGATCCGTTGGTAAGGATCACGGCCTGCATGTGATTGTGGAGCAAGCGGAGGAAGGTGACAAACTTTTGGGGGCATCCAAAATGGAGGAGGGTGCTCCATAGACCCTCGCGATTGACAGTGTCAAAAGCCTTTGTAAGCTTCATCTCTCTCATGTGGAGGGAGGAAAGCATGCCGGAGGATATCAGAGAGTAGGAATCGTGACCATCTTTAAAAAAGGGGACATGTCCGACTGCGGCAACTACAGAGGAATCTCCCTGCTATCAGCCACTGGGAAAGTTGTCGCTCGAGTCCTCCTCAACTGTCTTCTTCCCGTAGCGAGGAGTTCCTCCCGGAGTCACAGTGTGGATTTCGTCCCCTATGGGGCACAACGGGCATGATTTTTGCAGCGCGATAGCTACAGGAAAATTACAGGGAACAGCGCCAGCCCTTATATATGGCCTTCTTCGACCTTCATGACCATCACCAAATTCTGCATGGCAATGATTCTCATGAGGCCATCATTATTTAGAGAACAATTTTATCAATCATCTATCATATTATTGGTCGGATATGAGTGGGTGCAGCATCTATTGACTTTACATCCTGCAATAGTGTATACTTTACTCACGTGGCATCACATCAGGTTCTGCAGCTGCCTGCGTGACCAACCGGGCCAGCACCCGCTCCTCGAAGTCGGGGAGCTCGCTGATGACTGGTGGCCTGCTACCCACCAGTTCACCTCTGCTCGGCCCTATTCTTCGAAAGCTTCTTCTGTAAAAGGTAATACCAGCACAACATGGCATGAGATCATTGGGTGGGATCATTGCTAGGTACTGTCACAGAGACTGATACAACACATAACTGACAGATGTAATCATGATTATTATGAGAATTATCATTCTTTACCTAAAGACATACACCGTAAATGCAGGCTTTGAGTAAAATATTTCCGGTATAAGTGCAAGACATCACATCTGATTTTAATCAAGCATTACACTTACAAATTAAACCATATAAATATACAAGTACATATAAATAAATGAAATAGTTACTCTGGCAGATCCGACAATGTCATTCCAGCGCTTGCGGCACTGGTTGCCCTCACGCACCTCGTTGGTCACCGACGAGACCACCTCGGCTATGTTGGTCCATATCCTCTGTTAAACCTTTAGGGTGAGCTTCCCATGCCCACCCTGGGACAATTGATCCCAGCATGACTCCACCTCCTACAGGAGTGAGGCATTTGCCTCGTCGGAGAATCTCCTCACTCGTTTGTGTCCTCCCAATTGTTCCTCTCCCACCTCACTGCTTTCGCCAGTGTCCTCAGTCACCACTGCGTGCTGTGTCGCCTCCTCCATCCCTTCCATTTTAAATGTTTTTTTTTGACAAGAACACGGTGGCAACAATGTTCTTTGTGTTCATCAGTCGTTTTGCTGCTGGTAAATCTCCCTCCTACCTCCCAAAACAGCCAAACAAGCACATAACACACCCACACATGCTTTCAGTTCCTCTCTGCTCCCTCTCTCTCTCTCCTCTTCTGCGCATGTATTGATGACCCCCGACCTCCTGAAACACGGGAAATGACCGTTGCAATGCCGTTGCTATGCATGCCGACACTTTATGGCAGAAGGTCAAAACAGTTAACGCTAATGCCCATTTCAGATCGCTCGCTGTAATCCCCATTTTATAAAATGGAAAGTTGGGGTTTTGAAAATGGGCGATAATCCGGCGATCTCAAAACCTATATTTACCACTAACGCTGGAAATAATGCCCATTTTTGGGCGATCTGCACAAAAGTGGAAAGTCTAGCCCATTAAAACAGATAGAAAGAGTTTCTATAGGTATATAAAAAGGAAAAGAGTGGCTAAAATAAATGTTGGTCCATTAGAGGACGAGACTAAGGAATTAGTAATGAGGAACATGGAGCTGGCAGAAACTCTGAACAAATATTTTGTATCAGTCTTTACGGAAGAGGACACTAACAATATTCCAACAGTGGCTAGTCAAGGGGCTATAGCGGGGGAGGAACTTAACACAATAACAATGACTAAGGAGGTGGTACTCAGTAAGATAATGGGAAGAAAGGCAGAAATATCCCCTGGATCTGATGGGTTGCATCCTAGGGTCTTAAGTGAAGCAGCAGCAGAAATAGTGGATGCATTGCTTGTAATTTACCAAAATTCCCTGGATTCTGAGGAAATCCCAGCAGATTGGAAAACTGCAAATGTAACATCCCTATTTAAAAAAGGAGTCAGACAAAAAGCAGGAAACTATAGACCAGTTAGCCTAACATCTGTGGTTGGGAAAATGTTGGAATCCATTATTAAAGAAGCAGTAGCAGGACATTTGGAAAAGCAAAATTCGGTCAGGCAGAGCCAGCATGCATTTATGAAGGAGAAGTCATGTTTGACAAATTTGCTGGAATTCTTTGAGGATGTAACAAACAGGGTGGATAAAGGGGAACCAGTGGATGTGGTGTATTTGCACTTCCAGAAGGCATTTGATGAGGTGCCACATAAAAGGTTACTGCACAAGATAAAAGTTCACAGTGTTGGGCGTAATATATTAGCATGGATAAAGGATTGGCTAACTAACAGAAAGCAGAGAGTCAGAATAAATGGTTCATTCTCTGGTTGGCAACCAGTAACTAGTGGGGTGCCACAGGGATTAATGCTTGGACCCCAACTATTTACAATCTATATTAACGACTTGGAAGAAGGGACTGAGTGTAATGTAGCCAAGTTTGTTGATGATACAAAGATGGGAGGAAAAGCAATGTGTGAGGAGGACACAACAAATCTGCAGAAGGACATAGACAGGCTAAGTGAGTGGGCAAAAATTTGGCAGATGGAGTATAACGTTAAAAAGTCTGAGGCCATGCACTTTGGCAGAAAAAATCAAAGAGCAAGTTACTATTTAAATGGAGAAAGATTGCAAAGTGCCGCAGTACAGCGGGACCTGGGGGTACTTGTGCATGAAACACAAAAGGATAGAATGCAGTTACAGCAAGTGATCAGGAAGGCCAATAGTATCTTGGCCTTTATTGCAAAGGGGATGAAGTATAAAAGCAGGGAAGTTTTACTATAGCTATATAAGGTATTGGTGAAGCCATACCTGGAATACTGCATGTGATTTTGGTTTCCATATTTACGAAAGGATATACTTGCTTTGGAGGCAGTTCAGAGAAGGTTCACAAGATTGATTCTGGAGCTGAGGGGCTTTACTTATGAGGAAAGGTTGAGTAGGTTGGGCCTCTACTCATTGGAATTCAGAAGAATGAGAGGTGATCTTATCGAAATGTATAAGATTATGAGGGGGCTTGACAAGGTGGATGCAGAGAGGATGTTTCCACTAATGGGGGAATCTAGAACTCGGGCGCATAGTTTTGGAATAAGAGGCCGCCCAATTAAGACATAGATGAGGAGGAATTTCCTCTCTCAGAGGGTCGTGAATCTGTGGAATTCTCTACCCCAGAAAGCTGTCGAAGCTGAGTCATTGAATATATTTAAGGCTGAGATAGACAGATTCTTGAACTATAGGTGGGTCAAGGTTATGGGGAACAGGCAGGAAAGTGGAGTTGATGCCAAAATCCATTCAGCCATGATCATATTGACTGGCGGAGTAGGCTCGAGGTGCCTTATGGCCTACTCCTGCTCCTATTTTTTATGTTCTTATGTCCTGGGCACCACACTTTAGGAGAGGGTGCACAAGAGATTTACTAGAATGGCACCAGAAATGAGAAAAGTTGGTTGTGTGGAGAGATTAGAGGAACTGGGTTTGTTCTCTTTAGAGCAGCGAAAATTATGGGGAGATTTAATAGAGATGTTCAAAATTTTGAGGCACTTTAGTACATAGGGAATAACTGTTTCCACTGGCAAGAGGGTCGATAACCAAAGTATTTAAAGTAATTGGCAAAAGAACCGGAGGGGAGATGAGGAGAATTTTTTTTATGCAGCAAGTTGTTATGATCTGGAATGTACTGCCTGAAAGAGTGGTAGAAGTACATTCAATAATAACTTTCAAAAGTGAATTGGATAAATACTTGAAATAGAAAAATTGCTGAGCTATGGGTAAAGAGCAGGGGAGTGGAAGTAATTGGATAGCTCTTTCAAAGAGTCGGCACTGGTATGATTGACCGAATGGCTTCCTTCTGTGCTGTATGATTCAATGGAAATTGGACTCGATAGCACCTATTTGCCGGCCGCTACGAGGCCCCGTAAGGTTCCAAAATGGCATCTGTGGCGCAAGCACACACTTCTGACGCAAAGTTTGCCATATGCCATATTGGTAAAGGGGTTAGCATGCGCTCAACTAATGTCCACCGACAGCATGCAGAGTAGGCAGATCATGCCGCCAATCAGCGTGCAACGCTGGTTTGACACTAGCACTGCCATTTTCAAGCTTCAGCCTACATCCTCTCTTAACCTCCCACAGCTGAACACACAATCAACGGCATGAAGGACCCCCCAGCAGCACTATTTAAAGGGATTATCAACTACTTACTGTTAGTTGTTGGATTATTTCTTCTGGCAGTTGCTGCAATTCTACACATTTTGAGTGCTTTTCCATACTTGTTAAAAGTTTAAATAGTCTACAGGGAGTGGTCTGGCTGGTGCTGAAGTACTTTTGGGTGACTTATAGTCTTGTGAACAAACCAGTTGCTTCCAAATATGAGTTGGCTGAACAGGACTTTCTCTTGGCATTGAGCGTGACTGAGAGAATGAGCAGAGGTCATGCAAAGCAGACAAGCTGCTAGAAGAGGGAAAAGGAGGAGGTGGAGAAGGTCTCTCAACAGAAACTGTGAAATGAGGGAGAAGTGGGCTGAGAGAATGAAGATTGTGTATGTGCATATCCTCATCTTCAATAGCTTCAGCTGCACTGATAGCCACGGCCTCAGCAATCGCCCTTCCCATAATGGCCAGCACCGTCTCCTCCATGGAAGTTACAACATGTAAGCGTGCCTCTCCCCCTCTGGTTAGTTCCTGTTGCCTCCAGTTGTGCACCATCTTCTCCTGCAAGAGAAAGGAAAATGTGTTAGTTCTGTCGTGCAATCTGTTTGGGTGATGTGGCTGTCAAGGTTGAAAAGCTGCCAGTATGTGCAAGCTGTGTAATGTGGGTGTGAGGCTTGTAACAGTGCTAAATGTGTGAGGTGAGTTTAAGCATACAAATGGATGTGGTGTGGTGACTTCCAGAGGCATTTGACAAGGTTCCACATAAAAGGTTACTGCACAAGATAAAAGTTCACAGGCTGGGGGTAATATATTAGCATGGATAGAGGATTGGCTGACTAACAGAAAACAAAGAATCGGGATAAATAATTCATTCTCTGGTTGGCAAACAGTAACTAGTGGGGTGCCGCAGGGATCAGTGCTGGGATCCCAACTATTTACAATCTATATTAACAAATTGGAAGAAGGGACCGAGTGTAACGTAGCCAAGTTTGCTGACGATACAAAGATGGGAGGAAAAGCAATGTGTGAGGAGGACACAAAAAATCTGCAAAAGGACATAGACAGGCTAAATGAGTGGGCAAAAATTTGGCAGATAGAATATAACGTTGGAAAGTGTGAGGTCATGCACTTTGGCAGAAAACTAATCAAAGAGCAAGTTATTATTTAAATGGAGAAAGATTGCAAAGTGCCGCAGTACAGCGGGACCTGGGGGTACTTGTGCATGAAACGCAAAAGGATAGTGTGCAGGTACAGCAAGTGATCAGGAAGGCCAATGGTATTGTGCCTTTATTGCAAAGGACATGTAGTATAAAAGCAGGGAAGTCTTACTACAGCTATATAAGGTATTGGTGAGGCCACACCTGGAATATTGCATGTAGTTTTGGTTTCCATATTTACAAAAGGATATACTTGCTTTGGAGGCAGTTCAGAGAAGGTTCACTAGGTTGATTCCGGGGCTGAGGGTGTTGACTTATGAGGAAAGTTTAAGTAGGTTGAGCCTCTACTCATTGGAATTCAGAAGAATGAGAGGTGAACTTATCGAAACATGTAAGATTATGAGGGGGCTTGACAAAGTGGATGCAGAGAGGATGTTTCCACTGATAGAGGAGTCTAGAACTAGTGAGCATGATCTTAGAATAAGGGGCCGCCCATTTAAAACAGAGATAAGGAGAAATTTCTTCTCTCAGAGGGTTGTAAATCTGTGGAATTCACTGCCTCAGAGAGCTGTGGAAGCTGGGACATTGAATACAGTTAAGACAGAAGTAGACAGTTTCTCAAATGATAAGGGGATAAGGGATTATGGGAAGCGGATGGGGAAGTGGAGCTGAGTCCATGATCAGATCAGCCATGACCTTATTGAATGGAAGAGCAGGCTTGAGGGGCCTTATGGCCTACTCTTGTTCTTATTTCTTATGTTCTTATGTATGTTCTTAAATGTTAGGTCTGAGTGCTGATTGAGAGAGATTATATATGATTACATAGGATATGCAGCACAGAAACATGCAATTTGGCCCAACCAGTCCATGGCAGCGTTTATGCTCCACTGGAGCCTTTTCCCTTCTTTCCTCATCTAACGGTTGGTGATTGTTGGTAAGTGAGTGATGGGGGTATGGTAGTAAGGCCTTTGATACAGTTCCTCTGACAACACTGGTTCTGAAATGAAAGAAAATTGGAATCAGTGGAAATATTTTGCAATGAAATGTAATTGATTGTTCGATAGGGGATGTGTAGATTGTTGGTCGGTGAGTGATGGGGGTGTGGAGAATTTAGCAGCAGCTGAGCCGCGTGGTGCAGTTAGTACGATATGGCATTTGAAGATGCATTCACTGACCTTGACCACTCGTGTGAGATTAATAAACTTCTTCCGGCATTGCATCCAGGTCCTTGGGGCTATACTCCACGGCTATCTGCTCCCACTGCCTTTTCATCATGTATCTGGAAGGACACCTGCCCCCCTGAGAATACAAGATGACTCTCCTTCTTTCCACCTCCTCTACCAAGACTTCCACTGCAGCGTCCAAAAACCTTGGTGACCGCGCTCTCCCATGGTCAGCCTTTCTTTACTCTTTCCCAGTTCAGATTCACTTGTACAACAACTCTCAACTCCCATTTAAGAGGTGCAGGCTAGCTTTAAGTAGTGCAAGTTAGGAACAATATAAGGTTCCTGCTGATGCGTCCAGCCAATGGACAGCACCGGCAGCATTGGCTGCTTGCAGAAATTATTATAATAAGCAGGCAGCACAAAGTTGGTGTGCTGTCTGTATTCCACTCAACAGTTGGGGGGTTAATCACAAATCGCGATTACTCTGCCCATTTCCTGGGGCTCTCCAATTTAACCCCCTAAGTAATGTTTTGCACCTTATTCAACACCATCAGAAACAGATTAACTGATCATAAAAGATAACCAATATATATTTATGAAGAGGAGTCTTGCCAGTCTAACTTACTCATTTGCCCTGAAATTCCAGTCGGAGGCTTCTTTCGGACAAACGCCTGCGACCGGAGAATTTTTCTGAATATACCTGGTGGTCCCGGAGGAGCGTGATATTCCGGTGGGGAGGCCTTCTCTTCCCGCGCTGCGGAGCATGCTCCCGTCCTCGAGGTTCCCACGCAGAAGGTGTAGTCAAGTGTGAATGCACAACCAATCAGATACTGTATTCCACAGCTTTCTCAGTAATAGCAATGAGAACTCCATATCTATGAGTTCTCATTGCTATTAATGAGAAAAAACACACTAAACACACATAATAAAAAATAAAAAACACACCTCACATAATTAAAATTAATTGAAATTAAAGTTAATAAATGTATTAGAAAAATAAATTCCAATTTTTTTTAAGCCTTTTTAATTATGGGTTAAGATAAAATTACTGTAGTGGGCAGGGTTTTTAACAATAAAATGTGTTTTTTAAATTTAATTTTTAATGTTTGTGTTTGTTTTAAAATTCTTACGCCTGCTTTTATCAGGCGCATGAGTTTTCAGGACATTTGCTGGGCAAGATATGGATAAATACCGCAATCTTGCCCTTGCAAATGTCCTCGCTCCAGCTTTTGCAATGCCTTCCCGGGTACACACTCAGTACGGACCTGGGGAGGCCGCAATTTCTGGGCCATTTTCTTTAAGGGTGTGACAAAGGAACTTGATCGGAGTAAGGCAGTGGATGTGCTGTTCTTGCATTTCAGTAAGGCCTTTGATAGTTTCTCTGAAAACACTGATTCCGAAAGTAAAGAAAGTGGGAATCAGTGGCAATATTTTGCAATGGATATATAATTGGTTGACCAGAAGATGGTGGTCCAGGAATTATCATCAGCTTGGGATAAAATTACGAGTTGGATCCAGCAGGGATTATTTTGTGACAAATTTTGATAAATATCTTTATGAATGACATGGAGCAAGGAGTCACAAGTGCAACGCAGATGACACCAAGCTCGTGAAGGTGGTAAACTTCAAAGCTGAACAAGATAAGCTACAGGAGGATTTGAATATACTTGGGAATTGGGCAGACAGATGCAGATGAAATTCAATGTAGCAATGTGAAATGCTTCACATGGAGAAAGTTGAGCAAGACCTCAAAAGATTAGAGACTGAGAACATTATCTGTAAGATAGATCTATGTAATTGGGTTACACCCATTGTTGTTGTACCTAAGTCAGATAGTACGGTAAGATTGGGTGGTGATTATAAAGTAACTGTAAACCAGGTTCGAGAGGGTAATTTACCTAATACATTGCCAAGTGTAGAAGATTTGTTTACAATGCTGACAGGTGGTCAGATCTTCTCAAAGTTGGATCTTACGAATACCTATTTACAATTTGAAAAAGATGAGGAGTCTAATTCATGCTTGACTATAAATACTCATCTAGGCCTATATCAATTTAATGAGCTACCATTTGGAGTGTCTTCTGTTCCCACCATATTCCAAGGGCGATGAATCAGATTCTGCAAGGCATTGAAGGGATGGTATGTTATTTAGATGGCATACCAATTTCAGCACCAAACAGGCAAATCCATAATAATGTATTGAATGAAGTATTCAAATGGCTAGAGAAGCACAGAGTATGAGTGACTGCTCACAAGAGTGAGTTATTTCAAAACTCAGTGGAGTATTTAGAGCACAGATGGACAAAGATGGTTTACATTGAACTAAGAGAAAGCTGGATGCAATTAGAAATGCACCCACTCTAAGAATGTCTGTGAACTTCGATCAGTTTTGGGTCCTTTGAACTATTATGGGAAGTTCTTACCACATTTGACTGCAGTATTACATACACTGAATGAGCTGTTGAAAAAACAGATCCATTGTAAGTGGTCAAAAGAATGCGACACAGCACTCAAGAAGTGTAAAAGCCAGTTGGTAGAGAGCACCATGTTAGTACACTCTGACATATCTCAGAAGATCAAGCTTGCTTTAGGCGCCTTTCCATATGGAGTTGGGGCAGTGATCTCTCATGTACTACATAGTGAGGAGGAGAGACCAATTGCTTTTGCTTCACGCACTCTCAGTGCCAGTGTGCTTAATTATGCGCAGATCGAAAGGGAAGCTTTGGCGTTGTTTTTTTGGGGCAAGAAACTCCACAAATTCTTGTATGGTCATAAGTTTACCATCATTATGGACCATAAAACCCTGGCGGTAAGCCTCCATCCAAAGTCCCCAGTTCCAACCTTAGCTGCAGCCCGAATGCTGAGATGGCCTTTGATTTTGTCAGCACACATGTATGACATTGAGTACAGATGATCAGCGGATCACAGTAATAATGATGCTATGCCGAGGTTGTCATCCCCATCACAAGTTACACCCAATAGGGAAGACGTGTTCTATTTTTCATACATTGATGAACTGCCAGTTATAGCTGAAGAGATTGGTAGAGCAACCAAATGTGACCCAGTTCTGTCAAAGGTGTATGATTACATCGCAAATGGCTGGCCAAAATAAGTATCAGAGAAAGATATTCATCCATACTTCATTCGTAGGAATGATTTATTAATGGATAAAAATTGTATCATGTGGGGTGCAAGAGTGGTTATTGCAAATAAATTCAGGCCCAAAGTTTTGGGAGATCTTCATGACTAGCACTTGGGAATATGCTTGACCAAGAATTTTGCATGCAGTTACTTATGGTAGCTGGGTCTAGATAAAGATATAGAGTACATCGTTAGTCAGTGTACGACATGTCAATCGGTAAGCAAGAATTAACTGTGCAAATAGATGTTAACAAATATGATGTGATTGGGATTACGGAGACGTGGCTCCAGGATGATCAGGGCTGGGAACTCAACATCCAGGGGTATTCAACATTCAGGAAGGATAGAATAAAAGGAAAAGGAGGTGGGGTAGCATTGCTGGTTAAGGAGGAGATTAAGGCAATAGTTAGGAAGGACATTAGCTTGGATGATGTGGAATCTATATGGGTAGAGCTGCAGAACACCAAAGGGCAAAAAACGTTAGTGGGAGTTGTGTACAGACCTCCAAACAGTAGTAGTGATGTTGGGGAGGGCATCAAACAGGAAATTAGGGGTGCGTGCAATAAAGGTGCAGCAGTTATAATGGGTGACTTTAATATGCACATAGATTGGGCTAACCAAACTGGAAGCAATACGGTGGAGGAGGATTTTCTGGAGTGCATAAGGGATGGTTTTTTTAGACCAATATGTCGAGGAACCAACTAGGGGGGAGGCCATCTTAGACTGGGTGTTATGTAATGAGAGAGGATTAATTAGCAATCTCGTTGTGCGAGGCCCCTTGGGGAAGAGTGACCATAATATGGTGGAACTCTGCATTGGGATGGAGAATGAAACAGTTAATTCAGAGACCATGGTCCAGAACTTAAAGAAGGCTAACTTTGAAGGTATGAGGCGTGAATTGGCTGGGATGGATTGGCGAATGATACTTAAGGGGTTGACTGTGGATGGGCAATGGCAGACATTTAGAGACCGCATGGATGAACTACAACAATTGTACATTCCTGTCTGGCATAAAAATAAAAAAGGGAAGGTGGCTCAACCGTGGCTATCAAGGGAAATCAGGGATAGTATTAAAGCCAAGGAAGTGGCATACAAATTGGCCAGAAATAGCAGCGAACCTGGGGACTGGGAGAAATTTAGAACTCAGCAGAGGAGGACAAAGGGTTTGATTAGGGCAGGGAAAATGGAGTATGAGAAGAAGCTTGTAGGGAACATTAAGACGGATTGCAAAAGTTTCTATAGATATGTAAAGAGAAAAAGGTTAGTAAAGACAAACGTAGGTCCCCTGCAGTCAGAATCAGGGGAAGTCATAACGGGGAACAAAGAAATGGCGGACCAATTGAACAAGTACTTTGGTTCGGTATTCACGAAGGAGGACACAAACAACCTTCCGGTTATAAAAGGGGTCGGGGGGTCTAGTAAGGAGGAGGAACTGAGGGAAATCCTTATTAGCCGGGAAATTGTGTTGGGGAAATTGATGGGATTGAAGGCCGATAAATCCCCAGGGTCTGATGGACTGCATCCCAGAGTACTTAAGGAGGTGGACTTGGAAATAGTGGATGCATTGACAGTCATTTTCCAACATTTCATTGACTCTGGATCAGTTCCTATGGAGTGGAGGGTAGCCAATGTAACCCCACTTTTTAAAAAAGGAGGGAGAGAGAAAACAGGGAATTATAGACCGGTCAGCCTGACATCGGTAGTGGGTAAAATGATGGAATCAATTATTAAGGATGTCATAGCAGTGCATTTGGAAAGAGGTGACATGATAGGTCCAAGTCAGCATGGATTTGTGAAAGGGAAATCATGCTTGACAAATCTTCTGGAATTTTTTGAGGATGTTTCCAGTAGAGTGGATAAGGGAGAACCAGTTGATGTGGTATATTTGGACTTTCAGAAGGCGTTCGACAAGGTCCCACACAAGAGATTGATGTGCAATGTTAGAGCACATGGGATTGGGGGTAGTGTACTGACGTGGATTGAGAACTGGTTGGCAGACAGGAAGCAAAGAGTAGGAGTAAATGGGTACTTTTCAGAATGGCAGGCAGTGACTAGTGGGGTACCGCAAGGTTCTGTGCTGGGGCCCCAGCTGTTTACACTGTACATTAATGATTTAGATGAGGGGATTAAATGTAGTATCTCCAAATTTGCGGATGACACTAAGTTGGGTGGCAGTGTGAGCTGCGAGGAGGATGCTGTGAGGCTGCAGAGTGACTTGGATAGGTTAGGTGAGTGGGCAAATGCATGGCAGATGAAGTATAATGTGGATAAATGTGAGGTTATTCACTTTGGTGGTAGAAACAGAGAGACAGACTATTATCTGAATGGTGAGAGATTAGGAAAAGGGGAGGTGCAAAGAGACCTGGGTGTCATGGTACATCAGTCATTGAAGGTTGGCATGCAGGTGCAGCAGGCGGTTAAGAAAGCAAATGGCATGTTGGCCTTCATAGCAAGGGGATTTGAGTACAGGGGCAGGGAGGTGTTGCTACAGTTGTACAGCTGGAGTATTGTGTACAGTTTTGGTCTCCTAACCTGAGGAAGGACATTCTTGCTATTGAGGGAGTGCAGCGAAGGTTCACCAGACTGATTCCCGGGATGGCGGGACTGACCTATCAAGAAAGACTGGATCAACTGGGCTTGTATTCACTGGAGTTCAGAAGAATGAGAGGGGACCTCATAGAAACATATAAAATTCTGACGGGGTTAGACAGGTTAGATGCAGGAAGAATGTTCCCAATGTTGGGGAAGTCCAGAACCAGAGGTCACAGTCTAAGGATAAGGGGTAAGCCATTTAGGACCGAGATGCGGAGGAACTTCTTCACCCAGAGAGTGGTGAACCTGTGGAATTCTCTACCACAGAAAGTTGTTGAGGCCAATTCACTAAATATATTCAAAAAGGAGTTAGATGAGGTCCTTACTACTAGGGGGATCAAGGGGTATGGCGAGAAAGCAGGAATGGGGTACTGAAGTTGAATGTTCAGCCATGAACTCATTGAATGGCGGTGCAGGCTAGAAGGGCCGAATGGCCTACTCCTGCACCTATTTTCTATGTTCCTATGTTTCTATATTAGTACCATTACCATCATGGAAATGGCCTCCCAGGATGTGGCAAAGGATACATATAGATTTTGCTAAGCTAGAAGGACAGCAATTGGTCATTGTGATTGATAGCCATTCGAAGTGGGTAAAGGTGTTTTCTATATGGAAAATAACAATAAGTAAAACACTAGTCAATTTGCGAAGATTATTTTCTTCATATGACCTCCCAGAAGAGATTGTGTCTGATAATGGGCCACAAATTTGTTCAGAGGAATTTGCACTGTTCACGAGCAAAAATGGTGTGAAACATACCAAGCTTCCACTGTTCTATCCTGTTTCAAATGGTGCAGTGGAGCACACAGAACAAATTATGAAACATGCTCTGATCAAGCAAATTTTGGATCCAAATCCAAAGAAACGACAATTGTCATTGGACCACAACTTAGCTAATTTTCTAATTATATATCATAGTACTCCTCATACAACTACTGGTAGAACACCAGAAGAGTTGTTTCCCAAACGACAGCCATGAGCCAGGTTCTCGTTGCTAAATCCAAACTTGGCACAGTTCCATAGGAGGGAAACAATTAAGACACAAAGAGAATCATGATAGAGGTAGATTAAGAGAGAGAAGTTTGAAATTAAATCAGAAAGTGAGAGTGAAGAACCATTACCATAAGTAGTTAAAATGGTTACCAAGAAGAGTAGTAAATATATATGGTCCACGCACATATTTGGTCAAGATGTTTGATCATGGACAGGTTAGTTTTGTTCACATTGATCATATTTTACTTACAGATGTGAAAAGAGTTGATTGTTGATGGTTGGATACTTGGAATGATTCGATTAGTTCTGACTCATCAGATAGTCTTGTTAGAAGTAGAGTACGAGTAGCAAATCCTACATCAGATGTACTAGAAACAAGTCCAAGAGAAAGTCAGAACTTAAGTCTGAGTCTGAGTCAGGCAGACAAACAGTCTGAAGTTGTAGAGATTCAAAATGTAGATCAAGGGTTATATTTGGAGGAAAACTGTCCTCAGGCTCAGCCTACAATAATTTAAATTTCACCACCATGTTTGGAAGATTTGTTTCTGAGCGAAGGTATCTTTTTCAAAACAGAAAACCAATGGTAAAGTTTGATTTATAAATATGGCAAAATAAATCCATATCTTTTGTTATGTATAACCATGCAAGTTATGTATGATGATTATGTTGTTATAATTACTTCTTCATTAAGGAGGGAGAAGAGTAATATATAGCTCCATTAGGTGGACTACTATGGTAATGCAGCCATTGCTGCTAACACAATAAATACATCAGGTGTCTAGATCACCTGACAAGTTCCTGAGTTGAAGCCATCTTGTAAGTATGTGTTTGTGATGTTGTAGAGAAGATACCACAGCATGCTAGTGATGCAAGTGGTCCCAATTCAATGCAACTTCATGGGCAAGCAACTGAAATAGGGCTTCTTCAGTCCTCTTTCTTTGGCCAAATTGAATAGTTCGAATGCCAGAGTATCAAATACTTTACTAAACATTTGAGCATTTAAAAGTCAGAGTCGTAATTGACTGCACACTAGCATCTCTGTGTAAACTGTAAGAGTATGAAATACCATGTTGCCTTTTCAGTTATGTACAAATTCACAACCTCTGATGAAGGGAAGTGGCAATACAATGCATCCACTAACTAGTGATCTGTGCAACTGGCATTAAATTGGGCGATAATAGTTGGCGCAGTGTTCCAGCCCTAACTACAGTATATAACTCAGATGGGCTGAGGGTTCTCCACTTCTTCCTTGATTGGAGGCCCAACCAATCTCCATCGATCACCACTCTCTTCCTCCTGGCTGAACTTGTTCTCACATTGAACAACTTCTCCTTTCACTCAACTCATTTCCTTCAAATAAAAGATGTTGCTATGGGAACCCGTATGGGTCATAGCTTTGTCTGCCTTTTCGTGGGGATTTGCAAAACAGTCTTTGTTCCTGTCCTACTCAGGTCCCCTCCCTCACCTCTTTTTCCAGTATATTGATAACTGTTTCTGTGCTGTTTCCTGCTCTCGTCCTGAACTGGAAAACGTCATCAACTTTTCTTCCATTTTCCACCCTTACCTCACCTTCACATAGTTAATCTCCAACTCTTTCCTTCCCTTCCTTGACTTCTCTGTCTCAATTTCTGGAGATAGGTTATTGATCAATATCCGCTATAAGCCCAGTGACTCCCACAGCAACCTTGACTGCAATTCCTCTTATCTTACTTCCTGTAGGGAATATTCATTCTCCCAGTTTCTCTGTCTCCGCCACATCTGTTCTGACATAGAAACATAGAAACAAAGAAAATAGGTGCAGGAGTAGGCCATTCGGCCCGTCGAGCCTGCACCACCATTCAATAAGATCATGGCTGATCATTCCCTCAGTACCCATTTCCTGCTTTTTCTCCTTACCCCTTGATCCCCTTAGCCGTAAGGGCCATATCTAACTCCCTCTTGAATAGATCCAATGAACTGGCATCAATAACTCTCTGCGGCAGAGAATTCCACAAGTTAACAACTCTCTGAGTGAAGAGGTTTCTCCTCATCTCAGTCCTAAATGACCTACCCCTTATCCTAAGATTATGTCCCCTGGTTCTGGACTTCCCCAACACGGGAACATTCTTCCCACATCTAACCTGTCCAGCCCCGTCAGAATCTTATACGTTTCTATGAGATCCCCTCTCATCCATCTAAACTCCAGTGAATAAAGGCCCAGTTGATCCAGTCTCTCTTCATATGACAGTGCAGCCATCCCTGGAATCAGTCTGGTGAACCTTCGCTGCACTCCCTCAATAGCAAGAACGTCCTTCCATACGATGCCACCTTCCACACCAGTGCTTCCAATATGTCTTCCTTCTTCCTCAACCGAGGATTCCCTCTACCATAGTTGACAGGGCCCTTGATTATGTCCGTTCCATTTCTCGTACTTCTGCTCTCAGCCCTTTCCCGCCCTCCTAGAACTATGATATGGGTTCCCTTGTCCCCACCTTTCACCCCACCCCTGCGCATTTAACGGATCATCCTTCGCTATTTCCACCACCTCCAGTGTGATCCCACCACCAAACATGTCTTTCCCTCCCCTCCCCTTTCCACAGTTTGAAAGGACAGTTCCTTCCTGACACCCTGGTACACTACTCTATCACCCCAATACATACTCCCCTTCCTACGGCACCTTCCTGTTCCAGCACAGGCGTGGCCCCGAGCTTCCGGTCGCCTGTTATTTGAATTCTCCATCCCGCTCCCACTCTGACTTCACTGTCCTCAGCCTCCTACACTGTTCCAATGAAGCTCGACGTAAGCTCGTGGAACAGCACTTCCTCTTTCTATTATGCACTTTACAGCCTTCTGGACTCAACATTGAGTTCAACAATTTCAGATCATAACCTCTGCCCTCATTTTTTCAGACGGCAGCTATTGATGATTCTGATATTCCCATTTACACCTCTCTAGACCCATCTTTTGTTTTTTTACTTGTCCAATTAACATCTCCTTTTTCTTTGTACAACCATACCTTTTGTCATCTAAACACTCCTGCCTTCTACACTATTACAGATCGTTCTTTTTGGTCTTTCCTCCCCACCCCTTTTCCCTTCCTCTGTAGTTGTTGAAAATCTTTTACATCTCTAACTTTTTCCAGTGCTCACGAAAGGTCATTGACTTGAAACCTTAACTCTGTTTCTCTCTCCACAGAAGCTGCCTGACCTGCTGAGTATTTCCAGCATTTTCTGTGTTTATTTCAGATTTCCAGAAACTACAGTATTTTGCTTTTGAACAGCGTTTACTTGATTGAGTTCCCTTTTTAAATGTAAGACTGGTGACTACGGCTTTTTGCTCTCACTGGCTATTTGCATTCTCATTGCATTTGCCACAAAATTAGAGGTTGCTTGCATGCTCCCTACAATCCAGAAAATCCATGACAATGCCTTGCCTGAACCTTAGCCTGATGAGTCTTTGTTGAGTGAGTCCTGACTGATGCCACTGCAGTATCTTTGCATTAGTCACTACAGGTTCAGTTTTGGATTGACTGCGTGCACACGATTTGTGTATTTCAGCTTGCTGCCCTGGATTGTCCATTACTGCCACAAACTGAGCACAGTGCTGTAATGGGAAATGATTCAAGTGGAAAGAATGAGGAAATCCGTCTGGGACATCTACTCACCTGATTTGATAGTACCACAGTCCTGCTGCTCCATTGTTTCACACAAGTCAGTTCCATTGCACAAACTGAATGTGTAGCAAGTTGTTCAAGGTTAGTGTATTTTCCTCTGTGGCCCATATTTATGCAGGAGCAGTTGAGACAAAGACACTGAGTGACAGTAACAGTTACATACTTTAACACAACGGAAAATTCAAAAAAAAGTGGGAAGAATTCTTCTATTCACTATTTGTAGGAAAATCATTAGCACATTGTTATGCTTAAGTTTATGATTCCAATACAAATACTGAAAAGGAAATCTTGCAAAAACTATTTTTCCTATCTAAGTATTGTCATGAATATGTATTCAGAAATTGTACAGTAGAAGTACAACTCTTATAGATTATTGTCTCGAATTGAAAATGAAAGAGCAATATTTATTTCTATTTAAGAGCCAACAATCAATTTATCAGTGTTCCTTTTGTCTTAATTTTGTGTCTTATTATACTCCTGTGAAGCACCTTGTGATATTCGAAATAAAGTAAATGAGTTGATGGCACAAATCATTACAAATGGGTATGATTTGGTGGCCATTACAGAAACATGGTTGCAGGGTGGCCAAGACTGGGAATTAAACATACAGGGGTATCTGACAATTCGGAAAGATAGATAAGAAGGTAAAGGAGGTGGGGTAGCTCTGTTAATAAAGGATGATATCAGGGCAGTTGTGAGAGACGATGTTGGCTCTAATGAACAAAATGTTGAATCATTGTGGGTGGAGATTAGAGATAGTAAGGGGAAAAATCACTGGTGGGCGTAGTTTATAGGCCCCCAAATAATAACTTCACGGTGGGGCGGACAATAATCAAGGGAATAATGGAGGCATGTGAAAAAGGAACGGCAGTAATCATGGGGGATTTTAACCTGCACATCGATTGGTCAAATCAAATCGCATGGGGTAGCCTTGAGGAGGAATTCATAGAATGCATACAGTATGTTACAGAACCTACAAGGGAGCAAGCTATCTTAGATCTGATCCTGTATAATGAGACAGGAATAATAAATGATCTCCTAGTAAAAGATCCTCTCAGAATGAGTGATCACAGTATGGTTGAATTTGTAATACAGATTGAGGGTGAGGAAGTAGTGTCTCAAACGAGCATACTATGCTTAAACAAAGGGGACTACAGTGGGATGAGGGCACAGTTGGCTAAAGTAGACTTGAAACACAGCCTAAACGGTGGCACAATTCAGGAACAGTGAAGGACTTTTAAGGAGCTCTTTCATAGTGCTCAACAAAAATATATTCCAGTGAAAAAAAAGGGCGGTAAAAGAAGGGATAACTAGCCGTGGATAACCAAGGAAATAAAGGAGAGTATCAAATTAAAAACCAATGCGAATAAGGTGGCCAAGGTTAGTGGGAAACTAGAAGATTAGGGAAAATTTTAAACGACAGCAAAGAATGACTAAGAAAGCAATAAAGAAAGGAAAGATAGATTATGAAAGTAAACTTTTGCAAAACATAAAAACAGATAGTAAAAGCTTTTACTGATATATAAAACGGAAAAGAGTGACTAAAGTAAATGTTGGTCCCTTAGAAGATGAGAAGGGGGATTTAATAATGGGAAATGTGGAAATGGCTGAGACCCTAAACAATTATTTTGCTTCGGACTTCACAGTGGAAGACACAAAAACGATGCCAAAAATTGCTGGTCACGGGAATGTGGGAAGGGAGGACCTTGAGATAATTACTATCACTAGGGGGTAGTGCTGGACAGGCTAATGGGACTCAAGGTAGACAAGTCCCCTGGTCCTGATGAAATGTATCCCAGGGTATTAAAAGAGATGGCGGAAGTTATAGCCGATGCATTCGTTATAATCTACCAAAATTCTCTGGATTCTGGGGAGGTACCAGCGGATTGGAAAGCAGCTAATGTAACGCCTCTGTTTAAAAAAAGGGCAGGCAAAAGGCAGGTAACTATAGGCCAGTTAGTTTAACATCTGTAATGGGGAAAATGCTTGAAGCTCTCATTAAGGAAGAAATAGCGGGACATCTAGATAGGAATAGTGCAATCAAGCAGACGCAACATGGATTCATGAAGGGGAAATCATGTTTAACTAATTTACAGGAATTCTTTGAGGATATAACGAGCATGGTGGATAAAGTTGTACCGATGGATGTGGTGTATTTAGATTTCCAAAAGGCATTCGATAAGGTCCCACATAAAAGGTTACTGCAGAAGATAAAGGTACGCGGAGTCAGAGGAAATGTATTAGCATGGATAGAGAATTGGTTGGCTAACAGAAAACAGAGAGTCAGGATAAATGGGTCCTTTTCGGGTTGGAAATCGGTGGTTAGTGGTGTGTCACAAGGATCGGTGCTGGGACCACAACTGTTTACAATATACATAGATGACCTGGAAGAGGGGACAGAGTGTAGTGCAACAAAATTTGCAGATGACACAAAGATTAGTGGGAATGCGGGTTGTGTTGAGGACACAGAGAGGCTGCAAAGAGATTTGGATAGGTTAAGCGAATGGGCTAAGGTTTGGCAGATGGAATACAATGTCGGAAAATATGAGGTCATCCACCTTGGGAAAAAAAACAGTAAAAGGGAATATTATTTGAATGGGGAGAAATTACAACATGCTGCGGTGCAGAGGGACCTGGGGGTCCTTGTGCATGAATCCCAAAAAGTTAATTGCAGGTGCAGCAGGTAATCAGGAAGGCGAATGGAATGTTGACCTTCATTGCGAGAGGGATGGAGTCCAAAAGAGGGAGATCCTGCTGCAACTGTATAGGGTATTGGTGAGGCCGCACCTGGAGTACTGCGTGCAGTTTTGATCACCTTACTTAAGGAAGGATATACTAGCTTTGGAGGGGGTACAGAGACGATTCACTCGGCTGATTCCGGAGATGAGGGGGTTACCTTATGATGATAGATTGAGTAGACTGAGTCTTTACTCGTTGGAGTTCAGAAGGATGAGGGGTGATCTTATAGAAACATTTAAAATAATGAAAGGGATAGACAAGATAGAGGCAGATAGGTTGTTTCCACTGTTTGGGGAGACTAGAACTAGGGGGCACAGCCTCAAAATACGGGGGAGCCAATTTAAAACCGAGTTGAGAAGGAATTTCTTCTCCCAGAGGGTTGTAAGTCTGTGGAATTCTCTGCCCAAGGAAGCAGTTGAGGCTAGCTCATTGAATGTATTCAAATCACAGATAGATGGATTTTTAACCAATAAGCGAGTTAAGGGTTGCGGGGAGCGGGCGGGTAAGTGGAACTGAGTCCATGGCCAGATCAGCCATGATCTTGTTGAATGGCGGAGCAGGCTCGAGGGACTAGATGGCCTACTCCTGTTCCTAATTCTTATGTTCTTATGTTCTTATTTTCCGACATTAAAGGAACTACCATAAATATAAATTTTCATTGTTGTTGTTGTTTGTCCATTAGAATCAAGGAACTAAAGCTTCCTGTACTTCTATGGCAAATTGATGAAAGCACTGCAATTATATTAGGGACTTTTTCACGACTCGATGATTTCAAGAAGGGTAAAACTCCCATTGTAACTCCCATTAGTGGTGGAGCATCAGTTTATCCTTCACTTTTTCACCCCAAGTCTTGTAAAGAGAGCGAGACACTGAAGTAAGCTCACGTGGCATACTAGCTTTGGGCTTGTAATGATCTTTAATAATGTTAAAGAAAAATTAAAAATAATTTAATTCATGTGATCTCTAAATAAAATCAGCATGTGTGTTTGTTGTGGAGAAATCTTCCTCTCTCCCGAGTGGACCCACTGAAATGGAGGATCTATGCCCGATTGACAATAGACTCCAGAGATAGGTTCGAAACAATTTTTTATTCCGGCATATGCAGGGTAAGCTCTGCCTAAGCAGCCTAAAATAGAGCTTATTTTACTTGCAAGGGAGTGTCGAGTCTGCAGTCAACCTGTTGCTGAGCTGTCCTCACTCACTCTCTTCGAACAAAGAAAACACAGGGTTTTTATAGTTACTCGGCCTATAATGGCCAGACATTCAATACATGAGACATACATTGATTTGAATGGTCAAAACCCTTGTCACTCAAAGCAAAGGTACAATACTATACTGATCAGATTGTCTCCAGTACTTTTCGACAAACCTCACTGTGTCCTGCGAATGCATTAGCAAATTGGAATGTTATCTTATCTTTCTTGCTCCTTGACCAGAAGGGCCCCTCCATCCATCCTGTTATTGCAGGCGAGTGGTGCCTATTTTGTCACTGAAACCATGAGATAACTCACAGCTGTATTGCTGCTTCACCAACCTGGCTTTTGCATGTTCACATTTAACCCTTTATCCATATCTGATTATATGTCCAGTGTGACCCACTTCAATTTAATAGGCCATTTTATATCAATTATATGGAAGTTTTACATACAATCTGTCTGTATTTTTCCACCCTCTTACAGTGTTTATATAAAATGGGAAGCGGTGGATTATCTAATTTATTTCAATCACAAGGAAGACCAACATCCTTTGCTCATAGTTTAATCACTAATCAGTTATCAAAGTTTCACTTGTTCAATAAAGTAAGCAATTCAGTAATCCCCCTTGTGCATCCTCTATGTGTGCAAAGAAATTCAGAATGTAAAACAAATTGCCAAAAATGGTTGATTGCAAAAAATGTAGCGATCTCCCGAATTTAAAACTACTCCCATCTGGTCTAATGTCTTACATGTACATACTTAAGCTGCAATTTCTAGTCTCTTCCAAATGCACAGCAGTGTTGAATCAAAAGTCACAGTGTGATGCAAATTAATTTACACTGATAAAAAAACTCCCAGCAGTTTCAACAAGGCTGCAAAACAAATATATTCAGATTAGACAGCTGCAAACAGTTCAAATCCCTTCTGCTTGCCTGGTCAAACTGATATGCAAGACCATATGTATCAGACAAGAGATTTGACACTGTCCACAGTATGTCCAAACTCAGAGCCAGAGGTGAGTGCATATGCCAAGGAAATCAAATTCTCCTCAGGTCAAGAAATCCAAAATGAGATTCAGCTTCCAATGGAAACAGGGTGTGAAACATCTTCCATATCTTCCATACCGCTGGGAGTTCCATATATTATTAATGTTAGGTGGGTTATTGATTGCAGTACCATGTTGGGAGCTGATTACATCTTATCACAAAAAAGTAAGGGCTGCAGTGATGCAGAATGGAACCTACTTTGACTTTGGTGTTATGCAACTAAACACATGTACAGCAACTAACTGGACCAGTCACATGTGGCTACAAGAGCAGGTCAGAGGCTGGGTAATCTGCAGCGAGTGTCTCACCTCCTGACTCCCCAAAGCCTTTCCACCATCAACAAGGCACAAGTCAGGAGTGGGATGGAATACTCGATATATCCGCATTTAAAACTCTAAAATGACGTGATATAATAGATTTGAACAAGTCATTTGAAATGGATAGTGATTGTCAGACTAGAAGTGTGACTATAAAATACATAGATAAAGAATCAGGACAGATGCCAAGAAGTGTTTCTTTTTCAGAGGGTGACAATTTCTGAACCAGTTTATATGTAAAGATTGGGCACATTGCAGTCCATAACAAGTGACTTGTTGAGGCAGACATTGGAAAGAATCGACAGTGTGTGGATTTGCAATTTATGTCTAATAATGCACCTTGGGTTGCCATGGTCCCCTGGAGCGTGCTTCATTGTGTAATGGAGTCTATGAGGAATTTTCCAGACTATATCCTGAAATTGGCCCTAGTTTATTTCCTTACTCATTAGAAAGGATTGTGCACCAGGTTATACATCTGCTGATGAGCACTGATGGGCCTGAGGTCTCTTTTTGCCATGCTTTCGTATGCTCACATATTGTGTCCTGAAGCTTTTAAGCTCCTTTCTACAGAAGCTGAATTCCATTTCCACCTTGAAAGTACAGTAACAGAATGAGGAGAGCATGAAAAATAACGCTATTATCGAAACCTTCCTTTAAAACCAGTGGCCATTCAGCCTGCCGCAAACTTCCATGAACATTATTCAAAATCAGCAGCAGGATGTTTGGTGCGATTGTACAAATGGAAAATGGAACCATTCCATTAATCACATTATTGTGCATCCATCAAGTATTAATTCCTATCTTCCCAACTGAACCATTTAGACATTTCAATTCCCAGCATTCTTACTCCTGTGACCTTGTAAACTAAGTTTACTATTTATTACTGCCTTTGTTGAAAGTTAGTGCTGTGGACCTATTTTCACCCCAAATAGATTATATTAGATTATATGGGCCAAAATTGGCAATTTGTGCCGGACCAGTTAGTACCGGTGGCCGGATGTAAGCAGGTGGGGGGACGCTAAAGGGATTTTACCCGGGCACTGCACACAGAGCATTCCCCCCGGAATTGCCCCCGGAGGTCGGCGGGCGAAAAGGGGTCATCGCCATGTGCGCTGACACTTTTGCACCCCGCATAGGAAATTGCCCCGCGGGAACAAGGTCTGCATGGGGCGATGCTACCGACAGCATTTCAGTCGGCCCGACAATGGCGGTCATTAGTTCGGCCAGACCGCTAACTGGCATTCCGGCACCCCTTCTTGGTGGCGGTGGCGCAAAGTTTCTTGGGTTGGTACCAAGCTTATTCTTTCAAGCATCTCGGGTAATGCACACTTCTTGATCGGGGCGGGGGGTGGGGGGGGGCGGGTGGCGGGCAGGCGGTAATGTGGAGGGCCCAGCTTGGACCTATTCAGATGCTAGTCTGGGGAGTGGCAGTTGATTCTGTCAATGGGCGTGGCGTCTGGGTATGTTCCCTTATTGCAGCACCTAACTGTGACATTCCCTTACTCATGTTCACTCACAGTGTTTCAACTACCTGCAACATTCCTTCACTCATGTTCACCGACAATGTCTCAGCTACCTGTGACATGCTCTCCCTCATGTTGAGCAACAGTGTATCATCTACCTGCAAAATTCCCTCCCTTATGTTCACTGACAGTGTTGCAACTACCTGAAACATTCCCTCCCTCATGCTCACTGTCAGCACGTCAGCTACCTGCGACATTCCCTCCCTCATGTGCTCCAACATTATTTCCGCTGACTGAGACATTCCCTCCCTCATGTGCCCGGACAGTGTTCCCATTTCTCGTGAGAGTGTTGTTACTTCTCCCGACAGTCCGGATACCTCATCACCCACCCCACGATGGTGTCCAGGAGTGATCGGGTAAGGTCAATGCAGTACCCCACTGGAGACAGCCTTCCAGCCACAATAACATCCACCAACCATTTACCCTTTGCTTTCTGCCTTTGAGTCAATATTGGATCGACCTTGTCAATTTGCCTTTGATCCCATTGGCTTTTACTTTCGTCACCAGTCTGCCATGTGGGACCTTATCAAAACCTTCACTAAAATCTATATACACTATATCAAATGCACTATCCTCATCGGCCCTCCTTGTTATCTCTTCAAAAAGTTAAACCACGTTAGTCAGACATTACCTTCTCTTAACAAATCCATGCTGACTGCCCTTGATTAATCCATGTCTTTTTAAATGAAAATTTATCCTGTCCCTCAGAATTTTCTCCAATAATTTTCCCACCATCGAGGTTAGGCTGACTGGCTTGTAATTACTCATTCTATCCCTTTCTCCCTTTTTAAACAAAGGTACAGCATTAGCAGTCCTCCAGTCCACCGACACCACACCTGTAGTCAGAGAGGATTGGAAAATGATGGTCAGAGCCTCTGCTATTTCCTCTTTTGCTTCTCTTAACAGCCTGGGATACATTTTATCCCAGCCTGGGGATTTATCCACTTTCAAAATTCACTAGTTTAATAGTTCCTCTCTCACTGTGTTTATTTCGTCTAATATTTCACACTCCTCCTCCCTGATTGCAATGTCTGCATCGCCCATTCCTTTTGCGAAAAAAGACACAAAGTTATTCATTAGGAACCATGCCCACTTATTCCGCCTCCACACGCAGATTACCTTTAAGGTCTCTAATAGGCGCTACTCTTTTTTTAGTTACCTTCTTGCTCCTACTGTATTTATAAAACATTTTTGGGTTTTCCTTGATTGTACTTGCAAAATTGTTTTCATGCTCTCTCTTTGCTTTCCTAATTTCCTTTTTAATTTCACCCCTGCACTTTCTATACTCCTCTAGGTTTTCTGCAGTATTGGAGCTCTTGGTATCTATCATAAGTTTCCCTTCTTTTCTTTATCCTACTCTGTATGCTCCCTTACATTAGATTTGTAAGTCCCACTCTTTTTCTTTAGGGGATCATACTTGCTTTGAACCCTCTGGATCGCCTCCTTCAATGTCTCCCGCTGGTCTGACACTGATTTACCTTCCAGTAGGTGTTTCCAGTCCACCATGGCAAAATCACATCTCAAGTTAGTAAAATTGGCTTTCCGTCAACTGAGAACTTTTATTCCTGGTCTAGCTTTTACCTTGCGCATAATGACCCTAAATCTAATTGAATTATGATCGCTGGCACCAAAATGCTCTCCTACAGATACCCCTTACGCCCATCCAGCTTCATTTCCGAAAACTAAGTCCAGAACCGCCCCTCCATTGTTGGGCTTGCTACATACTGGCTGAAAAAGTTCTCCTGAATACATTTTAGGAATTCTGCACCCTCTATACCTTTACACTAATTCTATCCCAGTTAATATTAGGGTAGTTGAAACCCCCTACGATTACTGCCCTATCCATCCTCGTCCTTCTTGACTTGTCTGCAGCCTTTGACATGGTTGACCACTCTAACCTTCTCCAATGCCTCTCCACTATCGTCCAGCTGTGTGGGACTGCATTTGGCTGGTTCCATTCTTATTTATCTAAGCATAGCCAGAGAATCACCTGCACTGGCTTCGCTTCCCACCCCTGTATCGTTAATTTTGGTGTCCCCCAAGGATCTCTCCTTGACTCCCTCCTATTTCTCATCTATATCATCCAGAAACACAGTGTCAGTTTCCATGTAAGCTGATGACACCCAGTTCTACTCACTACCACTTCTCTTGACGCCTCCACAGTCTCTAAATTGTCAGACAGCTTGTCCGACTTCCAGTTCTGGAGAGCAGAAATATTCTCCGAAGCCATTCTTTTTGGTCCCCGCCATAAACTCTGTTCGCAGCCATTGACGCCATCTCTCTTCCCAATACCTGTCTAAGACTGAACCAGACAGTTTGCAACCTTGGTATCATATTTGACCCGCAAATGAGCTTTCAACCACATAGGAAGCAGAGAGTCGGGATAAACGGGTCCTTTTCAGAATGGCAGGCAGTGACTAGAGAGGTGCCGCAGGGCTCAGTGCTGGGACCCCAGCTATTTACAATATGCATTAATGATTTAGATGAAGGAATTAAGTGTAATATCTCCAAGTTTTCAGATGACATTAAACTGGGTGGTGGTGTGTGCTGTGAGGAGGACGCTAAGGGGCTGCATGATGAATTGGACAGGTTAGGTGAGTGGGCAAATGCATGGCAGATGCAGTATAATGTGGATAAATGTGAGGTTATCCACTTTGGGGACAAAAACACGAAGGCAGAATATTATCTGAATGGCGGCAGAGGTGCAACGAGATCTGGGTGTCATGGTACATCAATCATTGAAAGTTAGCAGCGCAGGTACAGCAGGCGGTGAAGAAGGCAAATGGTATGTTGGCCTTCATAGCTAGGGGTTTTGAGTATAGGAGCATGGAGGTCTTACTGCAGTTGTACAGGGTCTTGGTGAGGCCTCACCTGGAATATTGTGTTCAGTTTTGGTCTCCTGATCTGAGGAAGGACTTTCTTGCTATTGAGGGAGTGCAGCGAAGGTTTACCAGGCTGATTCCCGGGATGGCAGGACTGACATATGAGGAGAGACTGGATCAACTGGGCCTTTATTCACTGGAGTTTCGAAGGATGAGAGAGGATCTCATAGAAACATATAAAATTCTGACTGGACTGGACAGGTTAGATGCAGGAAGAATGTTCCTGATGTTGGGGAAGTCCAGAACCAGGGTCACAGTCTTACGATAAGGGGTAGGCCATTTAGGACTGAGATGAGGAGGAACTTCTTCACTCAGAGAGTTGTTAACCTGTGGAATTCCCTACCGCAGAGAGCTGTTGATGCCAGTTCATTGGATCTATTCAAGAGGGAGTTAGATATGGCACTTATGGCTAAAGGGATCAAGGGGTATGGAGAGAAAGCAGGGATGGGGTACGGAGGTGAATGATCAGCCATGATCTTATTGAATAGTGGTATCGGCTTGAAGGGCTGAATGGCCTACTCCTGCACCTATTTTCTATGTTTCTATGTTTCTATATCCGTAGCATAACTAAAACCGCCTATTTCCACTTCCATAACATCGCCCCTCTCCGCCTTGCCTCAGCTCATCTGCTGCTGAAGCCCTCATCCATGCCTTTGTTAGCTCTAGACTTGACTATTCCAATAAACTCCTGGCTGGCCTTCCACATTCCACCCTATGTAAACTAGAGTTGAACCAAAACTCGGCTGCCCATGTCCTAATTCGCACCAAGTCACACTCACCCATTACCCCTGTGCTCGCTGACCTACATTGGCTTCCGGTTAAACAATACCTCGATTTCAAAATTCTCATCCCTATTTTCAAATCCGTCCATGGCCTCGCCCATCCCTGTCTCTGTAATCTCCTCCAGCCCCGCAACCCTCCAAGATGTCAGTGTTCCTCTAATTCTGACCTTCTAAGCATCCCTGATTATAATCGCTCAACCATTCTGTTGCCTAGGCCCCAAGCTCTGGAACTCACTGCCTAAACCTCCCAGCCTCTCAACCTCTCTTTCATACGAACATAAGAACATAAAAAATAGGAGCAGGAATAGAACATTTGGCCTCTCGCATCTTCTCCGCCATTCAATAATATCATGGCTGATTTGGTCTTGCCTCAACTCCACTTTCCTGCCCACTCTCCATAACCCTTGACACCCGTGACATTCAAAAATCTTTCTCTCTCCACCTTAAATATATTCAATGATCCAGCCTCCACAGCTCTCTGGGGTCTAGAATTCCAAAGATTCATGACCTTCTGAGTGAAGAAATTGCTCCTCATCTCCGTTTTAAATGGGCGACCCCTTACTCTCAAACTATGCCCCCTAGTTCTAGATTGCCCACAAAGGAAAACATCCTCTCTGCATCTATCCTCTCAAGCCCCCTCAGAATCATATATGTTTCAATAAGATAACCTCTCATTCTTCTAAAGCCAATGAGTATAGGCCCAACTTGCTCACCCTTTCTTCATACGACAACCCCTTCATCTCAGGAATCAAGCTAGTGAATCTTCTCTGAACAGCCTCCAATGCAAGCACATCCCTCATTAAAAAAGGAGACCAAAACTGTACACAGTACTCGGGGTATGGTCTCACCAACACCCTCTACATTTGTAGCAAATCTTAACTATTTTTATATTCCATACCCCTTGCAAAAAAGGCCAACATTTCATTTGCCTTCCTAATTACTTGCTGTACCTGCATGTTAACTTTTTGTGTTTCATGTACAAGGACTCCCAGATCCCTCTGTACCATTGCATTTTGTAGTCTCTACATTTAAATAATAATTTTCTTTTTTATTGTACATACGAAAGTGGATAATCCTCACATTTTCCCACATTACATTCCATCTGCCAAATTTTTGCCCACTCACTTAACCTATCTATATCCCTCTGCATATTTTTTGTGTCCTCTAAACAACTTGCTTTCCCACCTATCTTTGTATCATCAGCAAATTTGGTTACATTACACTCAGTCCCTTCAACCAATGTAGATTAATGTAGATTGTAAATAGATGAGGAAAAAAGCACTGATCCATGTGGCACCCCACTAGTTACAGTTTGCCAACCTGAAAATTACCCATTTATCCTGACTCTCTGTTTCCTGTAGTTAGCCAATCCTCTATCTTCTCTTGTACAGTAACCTTCTATGTGGCACCTTGTTGAATGAATTCTGGAAATCCAAATATATTACATCTACTGTTTCACCTTTATCCACCCTTCTTGTTACATCCTCAAAGAACTTTAACACATTTTACAAACATGATTTCCCTTTCATAAAGCTTGCTTTCTCTGCTTGACAGTATTATGATTTTCTAAATGTCCTGCTACTACTTCCTGTTTTCTGCTTTCTGTCTCCCTCCTTTCTTGAATAGAATTTGCGGTTTTCCAATCTTCTGGGACCTCTCCAGAATCCAGGGAATTTTGGTAGATTACAAGCAATGCATCCACTATCCCTGCAGCCACTTTTTTTAAGACCCTAAGATGCAGGCCATCAGGTCCAGGGGACTTGTCCAGCCTTCGTCCCATTAGTTTACCTAGTACTTTTTCTCGACTGATAGTTTTAACATCCCACCTCCCAATAGCCTCTTGATTATCTATTATTATTGGATTGCATTTAGTATCTTCGACCATGAAGACTGATACAAAATATTTGTTCAAAGTCTTTGCCATTTCCCGGGTTCCCATTATTAATTCCCCAGTCTCATTTTCTAAGAGACCAACATTTACTTTAGCTATTGTGTTCCTTTTTATATATCTGTAGAAGCTCTTACTGTCTGTTTTTATAGTTTTTGCTAATTTACTCTCATAATCTATCTTCTCCATTATTATTTTTTTAGTCGTCCTTCTCCTGGTTTCTAAAGCTTTCTCATTCCTGTCTCCTACCACTAATCTTCGCAACATTGTCTGTCTTTGTTTTCAATTTGATACCATCCTTACCTTCCTTAGTTACCCACAGATAGTTCATTCTTCTTTTACCGTCAAAATGGGTTGGATTTTCCGGTCCTTTCCGCTCTGAGGTCTCCAGCTCCCCGCCGCGATCCTCCGGTCCGGTTTTGTGGTGGCGCTGAGCAACACCATCGGGAAGAGCTGCGCCGCTGGTTGTGACACCGGTGTGAATTTTGAGTCTTGCCTGGCCCGTCCGCCCGGAAATGCGCCCGCAATGACCACCTCGGAAACCAGAGTGGTCTCTCGATGCTGGCGGCAGAGAGGAAGATAATGTACTCCAAAAGTAAGTACGAGTGGTTTTTGTTTTAAATTTTTGTTCAATTTATGTTGCGGTGGCGTAACCAATGTTTTAGGAATGTTTTTGTGGTTTTATATAGGTTCCTGCCCACCCACCTCTCCCAGACCTCTCTCCTAGCCTGGCTCTTTAGCTCAGGAGTTTCCCTTCCTTGCACCAAAAGAAGTGTACAATGCCTCCCTTGGTGCTGCGCCCCCTGATGCAGGGCCTAGATGCCCAAACTTAAATACGAAAGCGCAAACTATTCCCAGCTGTTAACTTTCCCGCTTGCCACTATTAATGCTTCAAAAACAGAAAAGCTTAAAATTCAGCCCTTTCTTACTCATTGGATTATATATTTGCTGAGAGTTATGAAATATCTCCTTAAATATCTGCCACTGCTTATCGACCATCTTACCCTTCAATCTATTTTCCAAGTCCACTTTAGCCAACTCTGTCATCATACCTTTGTAATTGCCATTATTTAAGATTAGTTTGAGAGTAGTTTGAGACACAAGTTTCTCACCCTCAAACTGAATTTGAAATTTTAACATGCTATGATCACTCTTTCCTAGAGGATTATTTACGATGAGATCATTACTTATTCCGATCTCATTACACATTACCAGATCTAAAATAGCCTGCTCCCTGGATGGTTCCACAATATATTGTTCTACAAAATCATCCTAAATACACTCCATGAATGCTTACTCAAGGCTACCTTTCCAATTTGATTTGTCCAATCCTTATGAAGATTAAAATCACCCATGATTATTGCAGTACATTTCTTACAAGCCGCCATTATTTCTTAATTTATACTCTGTCCCACAGTGTAGCTACTGTTAGGGGGCCTATAGACTACTCCCACCAGTGAATTTGTTCCCTTATTATTTCTTATCTCCTCCCAAACTGATTCTAAATCTTGATCTTCTTGATCTTCTCACTACTGCACTGATCTCATCCCAACTGACCTATCCCAACTCCTTTTCCTTTCTGCCTATCATTCTGAAATGTCAAATACCCCTGAATATTCAGTTCACAGACTTGCTCACTTTGCAACCATGTCTCTGTAATGGCTATCAGATCATACTCATTTACTTCTATTTGTGCTGTCAGCTCATCTACCTTGTTACAAATTCTGTGTGCATTCAGATAAAGAGCTTTTAATTTTGTCTTTTTACCATTTTTCCCTACTCTGACTCTATTTTCTGATGCAGTCTTATGTTTATATGCTCTGTCCCTTCCTGACATACTCTGGTTATTATTACCCCTATCGCTACCCTGCAGTATTGCCTTCTCCTTTATCTTTGACTTTTAAAATTTCCCCTCACCTGAACCCTTCCCCCCCACTCCCCCCTCTATTTAGTTTAAAGCTCTATCTACAGCCCTTTCCTCCTTCAAGACACTCCTTAAAACATATCTCTTTGACCAAGCTTTTGGTCATCTGTGCTAATTTCTACTTATGCGGCTCTCAAATGTTTAGCGCATAATACTCCTGTGAAGCACCTTGGGATGTTTCACTACTTTAAAGGCGCTATATAAATACAAGTTGTTCTTGTTGTTTTTGCACTTCTCAGAAATTTGCCCTTCTATCTCCTTCTGACTGATTGGGGTTTATAGTACACTCCCAGCAGTGTGATCGCCCCTTTTTTGTTCTTCAATTTAACCCATATGGCCTCATTTGATGATCATTCTAACATATCATCCCTCCTCATAGCTGTAATTGTTTCTTTAATTAATACTGTGACCCCCCGCCCCCCCCCGCCTCTTTTTTATCCCCCTCTCTATCCCGCCTGAAAACCCTGTAACCAGGAATGATGAGTTGCCATACCTGCCATTCTTTCAGCCATGTCTCAATAATAGCTATAATAGCTATAATAGACGACCATCAAGTGTCTATCTGTGCTCTCAGTTCACCTGCCCTATTTCCTAGACTCCTTGCATTGAAGTATGTAGAATTTTGCACTGATAAACTCCCTTGTTATCTATTTTCTATCTGTTTCTTCTGCCTTCCGAATTCACTTTCTAATTTTCTGCTTTCCAATTCCAGCTTTGTTGCTTTCCCTGTGAACCTATTCTCAGGTGCCCACCCCCTGTCAAGCTAGTTGAAACCCTTTCCAACAGCACTAGCAACCCCCTCTCCCCCGCCTCCCCCCACCCTGCCCATAAGGATATTGGTCCCACCCTGTTGAGGTGTAACCCAGCCGTCTTGTACAAGTCCCACTTCCCCCAGAAGCAGTCCCAATGCCTCAGGAATCTAAAGCCCTCCCTCCTGCACCATCTCTCCAGCCACACAATCATCTGATCTATCCTCCTATTTCTGTACTCACTAGCACGTGGCATTGGGAGTAATTCAGAGATTACCGTTTTGAAGTCTTGCTTTTTAATCCCTCTCCGAGCTCCCTAAAATCTCCCTGCAGGACCTCATCCCTCTTTCTACCGATGTCATTGTTACCTATATGGACCACGACCTTTGACTGCTCACCTCCCCGCTCAGAATATCATGCAGCCGCTCATTGACATTCTTGACCCTGGCACCAGAGAGGCAACATACCATCCTAGAGTCACGCCTGCGGCCGCAGAAACACTTTTCTACTCCCTTAACTATCGAATCCCCTACCACTATTGCTCTTCCACTCTTCTTCCTTCCCCCCTGTGCAGCGTAGCCACCCATGGCTCTGGCTCTTGCTCTGGCATCTCAGGAGCTGACCACAAAGGATATATTTCACAATTGCCAAAGTTCACTTAGGAACATTTATCATTACTCATATCACTTTCCTCTGTAATTATTTTAGTCAAGTCTTAACCTATTTTAAATATACATTGTTTGAACATGCAATTTGTTGATACCTGAATTCACCAATCAGAAAATACATTTCAGTATTGTTTCTGGTCAACAATTAAGGCCAGTGAATGGAATTTATTTAAATACTTCTAATATTTTTACTGTTTTTTTTCAGAACGTGATAGACTATGGAATTCAAGTAAGAATTAAATATTTTTGCAATGAATGAAGTAACTATCGGATGAAAAAGATTTCCCCTGATAGCATGTTAAAAACACCTTGAAGCACACGGCATCAATGTCACCTTAAATATCACTTTTGTGAAACAAATATATTTTCACCATAGCTACTTGTCCTGGTGCTAATTAGACACGTTTTTCTATTTCATATACAGTTTCACATTTCTATTTTAATTTGTAGTTATATTCATGAGGGAACATTAGTGAATGTAACCTGTGTCATGTGAAGAATATTGGAGCCAGTGCTACATTCTGTTGCCATTTTGGAATATTATATCCTGTTGGAGGTCATTAATACATTGGACACAACGATTCTTAATATTAATGTTATGTATTATTAATATTGCTAATGATCTAATTTGCATAATTTTATTATTCTCTTTCAATGCTTTTGTGAATCAGGTCAGCGATGAGGGCATATCAAGAGCTGACCACAAATAATACTTTTTAAAATGTTTAAGCTATGAGATTCTTATGACCATTTATAGGTGGGCTGCTGGTACAATGCAGAAACAAATGATTAACTTATGAAATGTTTATCATTGGTTCAGCAGAATGCACGGTCAAAGATTACTTTAGCTGCAACTAATTATAAGAGCCAATTTAAATTAGATGCCTAAAATGATCAATACTAGCCTATTTCTGATAAATTGTGAAAACAGATTTTGTACATTTGAGTTAATATGAGTTTTGGGTTCAGTTTGGTTACTGTTTTGAATAATTACGATGAACATTTTTATTTACCTGGCTGCTAATAAAAGGAAATAAGCATGCAGTGGGTGATGTAAGTGTTTCAGTTCAGTCCCACAGGTTAATCTGTCGGTATATTTAAGTAGTACATCATTTTGAATTGGCTTGGTGATGTAAAGCCTCAAGATCTTCTACTTCTTGAGAGGAAGCTTGTCCATGAAAGAGATATATGTGGTGTTAAACTGGTTGTTCATTTCATGAGTGTCTACAATCTGGTGATTGGAAAGCTGTTTATTTTCTTGGACTTGCGAGGTTAATCATTACAATAGGTGTACTTATAGCACTTAAACACTGTGTACATATCATAATTAATACTCTGATGAAGGGTCATCCACCTGAAACACTAACCGTTTCTTTCCACAGATGCTGCCTAACCTGCTGAGATTTTCAGCATTTTCTGTTTTTATTTCAGATTCCAGCATCCGCAGTATTTTGCTTTTGTATAATTAATATTCTAATGAACTCTATAATGGTTTTATTTTATTCTAATTCTTCTACATTTACAACAATCTCAATTTCATTCATTATAGCACCACGAATCCTAAAGATATATTGTTGTCACTGCTGACCAGGTGAATACAATAAAACCTTGGTATATGTAATGCCATAACAAGTGTGCATATCTTTAAACTTGTTCTTTTCTTTTATTAATGGAGATAACTGCTACAGAATCTATTACTTTTGCATCCCCATATCCATCTGCTACACTTGGCAAATGTGCTTTGCGAACTTGCTTTTGATTCTAATTTTAATTTTCATAAGCTTATGAGCAAAGGATTTAAGCAACATAATACCATTTGTAACAGTGAGGATAGATTCCCATATGTGTGAAATAAAAGTGATGTTGATGAGATTGGGGAAACATCAATGAAATTAAAATGTTACAGCTCTTTTCCCAGCCAATCAGTATTACTGTCGTCAACTTCAATATCAATCAAAGCCACTGAGCAAACTAATAAAATAAAAATGTTATTTATTGTGTGAAATGCTTTGAGAAACCTACATATGGTGAGGTGTTATTTTTGATTCTAGTGGTAACCAAAGTTTGGCTGAACACTGACTGAGGCAATAAGATAGAATTTTATCCTTTGACATACTGAAGAGACTGATATAGCAAAGAAAGAATTACCCATGCAGAAAACCTTTGGAAAATAACATAGGAAGGTATGAAAACACAGCTGAGCTAAAGAATCAATACAGTTCCTTGTATTCATCCAAAGGCAACTACTTTACACTAGTGCATACCATTAATATAATCTGATTCATAATAGAAGAATATAACAATGAGAAAAGTCTATCCACTTCAGTCCATCAGCTAAGTGCTGCTTCAGGAATGAATCATTTTCATCCTTTCCTGCCCCCAAATCCTATCATTCTACTCTTTGTTGAATCAGGAATTGATCCAATTCCCTTTTGGACTGTTTAAATGAGTCAGTATTTATTTTTCATTAACTTTAGCTCATGGCTGTTTTAGTTACAACTTAGCCCGAGTTTTATATTCACAATATATTTCTCGGCATCCACCTTAATGATTTTCTTCATTATTTAAAAAACGTGGTCTATGTCCACCCTCAGTCTTAGTTTTAAATAATGGATTTAATTTTTATTCAACAACAACAACTTTTATTTATATAGCAACTTTAAAATAGTAAAATGTCCCAAGGTGCTTCACAGCAGTATTATAAAACAAAACAGATACATTTGACGCCGAGCCACATAAGAAGAAATTATTGCAGATGACCAAAAGCTTAGTCAAAGGGATAGGTTTTACGAAGCAACTTAAAGGATGAAAGAGAGATAGAAAGGCTATGGGGTTTAGGGAGGGAATTCCAGAGCTTTAGGCTCAAACAACTGAAGGTCACGTCCACCGATGGTTGAGCAGTTATAATCAGGGATGTTTAAGAGGGCAGCATTTGAGGAACGCAGATATCTTGTGGGATTGTAAGGATGAAAGAGATTACAGAGATAGCGAGAGGTGAGGCTATGGAGGGATTTGTAAACAAGGATAAGAATTTTCAAATCGAGGCATTGCTTAACCAGGAGCCAATGTAGGCCAGTGAGCACAGGGGTGGTGGGTGATCGGGACTTGGTGCGAGTTAGGACACGCGCTGTTGAGTTTTAGATGATCTCAAGTTTACGTAGGGTAGAATGTGGGAGGCCAGCCAGCAGTGTGTTGGAATAGTCAAGTCTAGAGGTGACGGATATGTGGCCGGAAGCTCATTTCAGGGTCAAATATGATGCCTAGTTTGCGAACCGCATGATTTAGCCTCAGATCGATGCTAGGGAAAGGAATGGAGTCAGTGGTTAGGGAACGCATTTCGTAATTGGAGAAAATTTCTTCTGTCAACTGCGTCAAAGTTATTAATAAATTATTGATCAAAATTGAGCATCATTTCCTTGCCTAACCACAGGGTGCACCATTTGTCCCCAGGACGGCACCGAGCCCGCGGAGGCCTCATGGACGTGGCAGTTCTGGTCCACGAGTGCCACATGAGAGCAGAGAGATGGTACAGTTGTCCAGGAGGACTGTAGACATTGGTGACCATCTCATCAAACCATTGGGAGGCATATCCCGACAGCTGGCTACCATGACTGAGTACATTCCGCGGCTGGCGGAGGCCTTGGAGGCGATAGCCAGGAACATTGCTGGCACAGGCCTCCTCGTGATCCCAGAGCATGTCACTCCACCCTTAGGTTCCACACCACAATGGCGAACGACAGATGAGAGCAAGGACCAAGATCCTGCTTCTGCATCAGAGAATGTTGCCCCCTTGGCAGCCCCCCCGCTCCTGTAACTGTGCAACCACCACTTCTGCCATCATCCCCCCCCAACGAGGCACCACCTGAGAAGATCTTCGGCTAGGCGCCGTGGAGCGAGGAGGGGAAGGAGTAGAGGTGGGGAAAAGAAGGGGAGGGGGGAAGGAAAGTAAGGTGCAGATGATGGCTGTGTTATATCTCCATCTGAGTCTATGCAATTTGTTGTAATGTATGGGGGGAGAGGACCACCCGCCAGCTTTGCATTTGTATTCTGTGTTGCTGGACATGTTGAACCTTTGATTGATGTCAATGGTGGAAAAAGTGGGGTGTAGGCGGGGGTTGGGTGTTTTTGCCTGTGATACCAATTGAACATAACCTTGTTGCACATTGTCTCAGATAGCTGGACCGTTACACACTGGTGATTCCTTAACATGAAGGGGTTAAATAAAACTTAACTTCAATCAACTTAAACTTTAACTGGCACCAAGGTGATGGGCACCATTGATGTCTGAGCTGCACACACCGCAGTGTGTCAGCGTTGTCACTCACAGCAATGTTCTTTCAGACAAATCGTTCAGATACCAGCTCCTCACGTAAGAGTCTTGCAGCTATGTAGCCACCACGGGCCCTTTCCTGCCGTCTGGAGGGGGTCATAGGCATGGTTGCATTGCCAGCCTGATTTTCTGGCCCTAGGTCAGCATCCAGCCCCTCATCGTCCTCTTCCTCTCTCTCCTGAGGTGGAGCATCAGTTTCTTCTGGCAATTCTTGGCTCCTCCTGATAGCCAGATTGTGCAGCATGGAGCACACGACCACGAATTTAACTACTTGCTCAGGGTTGGTGTGAAGCTCCCCTCCTGAGTGGTCCAGACATCTAAAGTGCTGATTAAGCAGTTATTGTTTTGTGGACCACATTGCGTGTGCCTCTGTGGCTCTGGTTGTATTGCTTCTCGGCTTTGGTGTGGGTGTCACGCAGGGTGGGGGGGAGGGGGTTGGTCATCAGCCAGGTGGCTAGGCCATATTGGTTATCAGCAAGCATCCAGCATTGTCCTTGTAGCTGACTCGTAAAGATGTCAGAGACAGCGCTCTCATGCGGGATGTGAGCCTCATCGAAGGTGCCCAGACATTTGGCATTCACTGCCATGATGATCTGGTGGTGGTCGACAACTAGATGGACCTTCAGGGAGTGAAATCCTTTTCTCTTACGAAAAAGCTCCGGGTCCTGAGAAGGTGGCCGCATGGCGATGTGAGTGCACTGTATTGCTCCCTGCACCCTGGGGAACGTAGCAATGCAGTAGAATGCTCCAGCCCTGTCAGTCTGAGCCTTCGTGGTCATGGGGAAGCTGATAAAGTCCAGCCTTCTCACGTACAGGGCCTCCATGACCTGCTCAATGCAGCGATGGGTTGCATGGTGAGACCGAGGGCAAATCTCAACTGCGGTTGCCCGAAAGGAACCGGATGTGCAAAAAGACTGTGCCGCGGTGACCTTGACCTTGACCGACGCTGAGGTCCTGATGGCAGGCTGCATATGTGGCCTGATGAGCTCACATATTTCATTGATCACCTGTTTGTGGAAGTGCAGTCTCCGAAGACAGGTGTGGTCGAACACGTCAAGGTAAGACCTCGTTTCCCTGTACGTGCGGGGTGTGTATGGTTTGGCCCTCATTCTTCAACATCTTAAATTGACCACATAATGATGTGTATCAGACATTGAGCCATCTGCACTCTGCAGCATCTGCATATTAATCGATGCAGGCTGAGAAATGGATGGCCCCATTGTAATGAAAGTATAATAGCGATTGATCAGAAGCAGTAATTTCTCACTAAAATACACCTGGAGTAAACTCCCAATAGTCCAGAGTCTGAAAATATGTCTGCTGAGATGGTCACTTCACCTGAGAAGAACTCCAGAGTGAATGCAAACTCCCCCTAAGTTGAAGCAGCCTTTTGAATGAAGTGACCTGCGATTGTAAAAATGGCAGCCACACCGTTGGCTTTAGTTAAGAACAGTTCCACTTTTTCTGGGCGGTTTTTTGGGCGAGTGATGTTGTGGGCGATATGTGTGTGAGATGGTGAAAGTGACGGTGGCCAATCTCCTGGGCGTTAGTTTCGCCAAATGTGCTCGTTACGACAAAAAAAATGGGCGGGCGGTATTATTGAATCTCGTCGTTAAATCCGTGCAGAATGTAACGCTGGGCGATTTTATGGCCGTTGATTTCACCCATTTTGATGATTCCGCCCAAAAAAAGTGGGAGGATGGTATTATTTTTTCCCGGCTTTACACACATGGGGAAAGTAACTCTCGGCAATAAGTTTAAAAAAAACGCCCGTCAGTTACATTTTGTGGCTAAATGGGCGATATCTGGGCGTTATACATCATTTCAGTGGTAAAATGGTCGTTGTGTGGGCGTTAAGCATGCAAAAACTGAGGAAAGTCTAGCATGTAGTTTCTATATGTCTATTGAGGCACCTTATCCAATGTCTTCCAAGAGCCAAAATTGCCCTCTGCCTGAAACAGGTCGCACCTACCGCTTTTGAAATGCTCCTTCCGCCTCAATGGCAATCTGGAGAAATTCAGGTTTTTGGTTGATGTTTCCAGTCGGAACGGCATTGGTGTGGGGAGAGGGGTGGAAGTTCAGGCGGGTTGGAGTAGCCACCACTAATGGGGCGGAAGTGGAGGCGGGGCGGAGTGGCCGGATGCTCCAAGTCTTCAGTGCCGCGCTAATGTCGTCATTGCGCTGGCGCGTCACAACATCCCTCCCCTTCAGTTAAAGGGGAGGGCCACTGCAAACTCTGCAGCCACTTTAGTGGCAAGCATTGGGCCACCAGGGAGGGTTTCGGCCAAGCCAACCCAAGAGGCACCCAATCTCTTGAGACACACTCTGGTGAGTACTGCAGTGATGCTCCAGAGAGGTCCAAGCAGTGGCAGCGTTGATTAAGGATGCTATCAGATTATGTGTGGCAGTATGGCATTCATCATCTGCATGCTGCCCATGTGTGCATGGTTTGCGCAGCGGAGACATGGCCAGGTGATCAGCGGATAGCCCTTGTCGCCCAGTAGCCAGTCTGTCTTTTGTCGCGGTAACGCAAAGACTGAGGGAACAGCAGACTGGCGCAGAATAAAAGCCTCATGATTGCTGTCAGGATACCAGGCATTCACCACCATGATGCGCTCATCATGGTCACACACCAACTGCACATTCAGTGAGTGGTAACCGCTGCAGTTGCGGTACATCTTGGCATTTAACTGCGGCACCAACAAAGCAATGTGCATGCATTCAATGGCGCCCTGCACCTTGGGGAAGCCCGCTCTCCTGACAAAGCCACATGCACACTGTGCCTGCTTCTCTTTGGTCAGAGAGAAAACAATGAACTCTCCTGGCATCAAGAGCACCAGTCTTATGCAACAATTAGGGATGGGCAATAATTGAAAGCGACGCCCACATCCAATGAACGAATAAAAAAAAAAAGTGTATGGCGAACTGGGTGATGTTAAAGATATTGGCAGCTCCAGCCTGGAAGGATCCGACACAAATAAATTCAGGACCACAGTCACCTTCACAGCCCTTGGCAGTGTTGTCCTTGCCCTGGTGTGAAGCTGCACATCTGGCAGAGTTCTGTGAGCAGTTCTTTCGTAAAGTGCAGATGCTGCACGCACTGCTCCTGGTTTAGGCTGAGGTAAGAGAATTGCTGTCAGAAAACCCTAAGTGGGTAAGGTCTCCTGACGAGAGCCCTTCTCCCCCACCTGCTCCAGCTCTGCGAACAGCTCATTCTCCCTCTTTGCTGCCACTGCTCCATCTCCTTGTCATGCTGCAGGCTAAGGGGGATGACAACAAGAGCATCCATAACTGGGAGTAAGCGGTCTGACCAAACCCTGAAGTCAGAACCAAGGCATTTTCCACTTGGAGCAACACTCCCTGTCACCTCACCAATGTTAAACAACTCTGGAACGCTGTAAACACTTCCACAAACTTACACAGAGCCAGTAGAAATGACTAAGCAACTAAACTGAGAGTGGTTGCTGATCCCTTTAAATAGCGCTGGTGGGGTGGTCCTTTCTGCTGCTGAACACATGTTCAGCTGTGCAAAGTTAAGACAGCCGTTAGCTCCAGTGTTGAGGACAAAAATGGCAGCGCTGGTGCCAAATCAGCATTGCACACGTCTAACGCCCACCTCACTGCCCTCACCAAGATGGCCTCTGGCATGGCACGTACCAGAATTGTGTGCTCAGGGCGCAGACACCATTTTCGTCACAAAGTAACACACATAACACCAAAACGTTGGGCACGACCGAGCCAAATTTCTAGTCCTCAGCATCTATCACATTACTGCCATTCATCAATTTTGTTAAATGCTCCAAAATTCCAATAAATTGGAATAAATTGAAAAACCTGTTTTTCATAACACAGTGCCATGTTGAGTTTCATAAAAACTGTTGAGCTGTGGAATTCTGAAGACAGTTCATCGATGATCGGAAGAGGGTACTTGTCGGGGATGATAGCCTTGAAGACCTCTTTCAGGTCGATGCATAGGCGGATCTCCCCATTTTTTCTCCAAGCAATAACTAAGTTCGAGATCCAGGGTGAGGAATTGATGGTCTCAATGATTCCCTGAGATTCGAGTCGTGTTAATTCTGCGGATACTTGGTTGTGAATCGCGAATGGGAAATGGCGAAGTTGCTGCGTAACCGATTTGATGGAAGGGTCAACGCGGGGATGATGGCAGAATTTTGTTGTCACTCCAAACCCTGTGAAGATTGAGGGATATTGCTTGTCAAAGTCCACCGTGTACACAGGTGTGCCGATTGGGTCTTAATCTTTGAACCCAAGCTAGTCAAAAAAGTCAACACCCATGAGACTTTGTGACATAAAAGGAAAAGTACTCCAATGTTATTTCCTTAAAGTATATCAGGACATATATGACTCAAAGTACCTCAATTTTGGAGTTGGAGTACGCATGTAGAGTGGAAGTTGCGGGCTGCAGTTGACAGTGCGTGAAGTGGGTTTTGTACACAGCCTCGCTCAATATGGAGACTTTGGCTCCAAGGCCAATGAGGAGGCAGATGGGCGTGCAGTAAATGTTTACCTCAATGTCCTTGAATTTGCCTGAACTGATGTGCGAAATGTCACTAACAGTGTAAACTATACTGGGTTCATCACTATTGGGGTTTTCCACCTGTCGAATATGCTGCGATGAGTGACAGACACTAGCAAAGTGGTTCATTTTACCACATTCAGAGCATTTCTTCCCACATGCAGGACAGTTAGGACTCTTTGCCGAGTGTGATTTGTCCCCACTGTTAAAGCAGTGGAAGTTAAGCCCGTGATCCATAGTGGGTGGCTTATTACTAGCTCTCGGTCTCTGCTGTGATTTCCGCTTTGGACGAACACCTTGCACATTGGCTGTAGCTGCAGTCTGCTGCACAGGGGGAGCAGGGGATCTGATAGCTTTTTAATCAGAAAGCGCTGATTCGATTTGGATGGCCAAATTAGTTGCTTTGTCTGATGTCAATTTATCATCCTCCATTAGCAAGCATTCCCGAACACACGGCATCGTTGTTTTCTCAATCATTTAATCCCTGATCATTTCCTCTGTAAGTGCTCCAAAGTTACACGCAGCGGCCAATTCAGTTGATGTAATGATGTGCTGTTTGGTTGGTTCACTGTTCCCTTGCCCCCTTTGACGGAATTGCTGTCTCTCCATCACAATACTTTTCTTTGGCCCAAAATTGTTATCTTGTGCGCTTACCGTTTTGTCGTTGGACTCCGTGTCTTCAATGTGGCCAAAGATGCGTTGACTTTCGGTGTCGAGGTAGTGGATAAGTATTGCACAGCAGCGAGCTGGTTTTATGTTATCACCATCTAACCCACTCGCCGTGATGTAGGTAGAAAAACTTTTTATCCATCTCAGCTACAGCATTGGAGGGCCCTGGGTGTAGAGAGGAAAGGTGTGGGGGGGGTAGGGAGGTTAATTTGAATCATCCTCATCACCAAATTATGTTGTGTACGTGTAAATAACTGACAAACTGAGCAAGGGGAAATGTAACTTAACTTACTTGTGCTTTATACAACCCAAAATGGAGTCCCCAAACCAGCATGAACCAGCATGGATACAACTATTGTGAATAGCTCTAGCAGGGTCATAATGCCTGTCCAGTGAGCTGTAACAAAAAATAGAGTATGAACACAATACTGCTGATGGCCCACAGCGCCTCATGGATGCTGGCGTTTTGAGCTGCTGGATCTGTTCTGAATCTATCCCATTTAGCACAGTGGTAGTGCCACATAACATGATGAAGCGTGTCCTCATTGTGAAGACTGGACTCCGTCTCCACAAAGTCTGTGCGGTGGTCACTCCTACTGTAATGGACAGAAGCATCTGTGACAGGTAAATCGGTGGGGATGAGGTCAAGTAGGATTTTCCCTCCTGGAGGAGGCCAGCATCACGAGAGTGGAGTGGGCACGGGACTACAAAGGGCGGCGGCAGCTTGGAGCAGCGGCAGTTGGGAGGAGACAAGCTGCAGCAGGGGCAGCAAGTAAACGAAGAAGTAAAAAAAAATTGCAGCCAAGCGGGTAAGTAATTGGCTGGTGGATTGGTAAGTATTTTATCTTTTTCTTCTCTTTTGGTAGGAAACATTTGGCATTGATGTATAATATGTCTCTATCTGTAGAATAACTCCGTGAGGCCTAGTGCTGTTCTTGAACTGCTGTGATCTTAGTCTCTTTATTCAAACTGCAGAGTGCCTTCACTGCGGGGTGACCAGCTTTTTTTACAGCTCCTGCCTGGGCCTCCCACAGTTGCACCCTCTAGTGGTACCAGCATAATATGTACACAGAGTATACATATATGACAACATTCTCCCCGCAAAGTCTTTGATGCGAGTTAGTTACAGGTTGAGGCGATCCGGAACTCTGCGCTCCCTGGTTGATACTCAATCACTTCTGGCAAGGGTGAGTTGGTCGGGCCACTGCTGTCTTGCAGCGCTGTTGGTCTGACTGGACTGTTGGAGATGGTGGGATCATCCTCATGGCTGGCAGCTAGATCTGTTGCTGATTGGGTGTGTGTAGGTGGATCGCTGAAGGTAAGGTCCTGTCCTGGTAGTCCCTGGTTACCTGGTTATCTGATCCAAATGCTTTCTGCACGTTTGTCCATTAAGCAGTTTGACAGCAAACACTCTATTCCCCTCCTTGGCTAAAACAGTGCCAGCGACCCATTTGGGGCCATGACCATGATTCAGCACAAAAAGCGGGTCGTTTACCGTGATGTCGCGTGATACTGCCGCGTGATGATGGTACATGTTTTGCCGATAACACCTGGTTTCCACCTGATCGTTGAGGTCAGGGTAGACTAAGAAGAACCTGGATTTGAGTGCATGTTTCATTAGTAACTCCGCCGGGGGGACCCCGGTAAGTGAGTGGGGTCGTGTCCTGTAATTGATCAGCACCTGGGATAGGCAGGTTTGTAAGGAGCCTTCTGTGACACGTTTCAAGCTCTGCTTTATGGTATGGACTGCCCGCCCCGCTTGGCCGTTGGATGCGGGTTTGAACGCAGCAGACCTGACATGCTTGATGCCATTGCAGGTCATGAATTTATTGAATTCCGAGCTGGTGAAGCACAGACCATTGTCGCTGACCAGAATGTCGGGCAAGCCATGGGAGGCAAACGTGGCCCTGGGACTTTCAATGGTGGTGGTGGATGTGCTGGATGCCATTATTACACAATCGATCCACTTTGAGTAGGCGTCCACTACAATGACGAACATTTTTCCTAGAAAGGGGCCCGCATAATCAACGTGGATCCTGGACCATGGTTTTGAGGGCCAGGACCACAGACTAAGTGGAGCCTCCCTGGGGGCATTGCTCAATTATGAGCAAGTGTTACACATGCGCACGCACGACTCCAAGTCCGAGTCAATGCCGGGCCACCAGATGTGGGACCTGGCGATAGCCTTAATCATGACTATGCCTGGGTAGGCACTGTGTAGGTCATGTATGAAGGTTGCCCTGCCTTTCTTTTGGCAGGACGACGCGGTTGCCCCATGAGGCAATCCGATTGGATGGACATTTCGTCTTTATGACGGTGAAACGGCTTTATCTCGTCTTGCATTTCTCTTGGGACTGCTGACCAGCCCCCATTGAGAATGCAACTTTTTACAAAAGATAGCACAGGGTCCTGGTTGGTCCAGGTCCTGATCTGGCGGGCCATTACAGGTGATCCTTTGCTTTCGAAGACATCCATGACCAGGCACAGGAATGTGGGTTGCGCCATTTCCACCCTGGTGGTGGGCAACGGTAGCCGGCTGAGGTCATTGGCGCAGTTCTCAGTGCCTGGCCTGTGATGGATCGTATAATCGTAGGCCAACAGTGTTAGTGCCCATCTTTGGATTCGCGATGAAGCATTGATATTTATTCCTTTGTTTTATGAAAACATTGAGATTAGGGGCTTGTGGCCGGTTTCTAACTCGAATCGGAGTCCGAACAAATACTGGTGCATACTTTTTAATCCCATAGACACAGGCCAGAGCCTCCTTTTCGACCATGCTGTAGGCTTTTTCGGCCTTGGATAGACTTCTAGACTGGTTGGAGTTTGCCCATTAATTTGCTTGCAAAAAACACACCCGACACCGTACGACGATGCGTCACATGCTAAAACTAGACATTTACCTGGTTCATACAATACAAGCAACTTGTTCGGACACAGCAAGTTTCTGGCATTTTTGAAGACGGCCTCTTGATTTTGACCCCAAACCCAGTCGTCTCCCTTGTGGTATGGTGAGAAAGCAGGAATGGGGTACTAAAGTTGCATGTTCAGCCATGAACTCATTGAATGGCGGTGCAGGCTCGAAGGACCGAATGGCCTACTCCTGCACCTATTTTCTATGTTTCTATATTTCTATGTTTCTATGTAGCAACTTGTGCAATGGTTCGAGCAAGGTGCTCAACCCTGGAAGAAAGTGACCAAAATAATTGAGGAGTCCCAGGAACAAGCGCAGCTCCATCACATTCTGTAGTCTGGGTGCATTCTTGATGGCCTCTGTCTTCGATCCGTGGGCCTGATGCTGTCTGCCGCAATCTTCCTGCCCAGGAATTCTACCTCTGCAGGAGCCAGAAAGACACACTTGGATCGTTTCAACCGGAGTTCGACTCTGTTTAGTCGACTTAAAACCTCTTGCAGGTTGTGCAGGTGTTTGGTGGTGTTGTGACCAGTGATTAGGATGTCATCCTGAAATACAATCGTGCCTGGAAACGATTTCAACAGACTCTCCATGTTCTTTTGGAAGATGGCTGCAACCGAGCGGATCCCGAACGGGCACCTGTGATACAAAACAGTCCCTTGTGCGTGTTAATGCACGTTAATATTTTCGACGACTCAGCCAGCTCCTGGGTCATGTAAGCGGAGGTTAGATCCAGCTTGGTGAACGCCTTTCCCCCTGCTAATGTCACAAAGAGATCAGTGGCTTTGGGTAGAGGATACTGGTCCTGGAATGAAACTCGGTTGATCGTTATCTTGTAGTCGCCGTAGATTCTAACCGTGCCGTCGCTCTTTAGTACCGCAATAATCGGGCTGGCCCACTCGTTGAATTCGACTGGTGATATGATTCCCTAGCGTTGAAGTCTGTCCAATTCGATCTCCACTTTCTCCCTCATCATGTAAGGGACCGCTCGAGCCTTGTGATGAACAGGCCGTGCCTCGGGGACCAAGTGCATCTACTTTTTGGAGCCTGTGAAGGTGCCGATGCCTGGTTCAAATAAGGATGGGAACTTGCTCAGCACTTGAGCACAGGAAGCTTCGTCCACTGAAGATAGTGCTTTGACGCCTTCCCAGTTCCACCATCTCTTCCCCATCCAGCTTCTGCCAAGCAGTGTTGGCCCGTCGCCTGGTACAACCCACAGTGGCAATTTGTGTACCCCTCCATCATAGAATACTTTTACGTTCACACTGGCAACAACTGGGATCAATTCCTTGGTGTAAATGCGCAGCTTTGTCTGAATTGGGCTCAGCTTGGGTCTTTGTTCTTTGTTGCCCCACAGCCTCTCAAATGCCTTCTGGCTCATAAGTGACTGACTCGCTCCCGTGTCCAACTCCATGGAAACAGGAATGTCATTTATCTTGACTTTCATCATCATGGGGGGACTTTTGGTAGTGAAGATGTGCACTTTCGGGCTGAGTTACCTCTCGAGCTTATACTTTATGATCCTTGCTGGATCAGAAACATCCTGCTGACTCCTCTGCCACGTTTTGAGTCGCAGTTCTCTGCACATTCGCTGTGGGTGGCCGTTTTGGCCACAGCCTTTGCACACATAGTGTCTGAATCAACACAGATGGGCCCGATGCTTACGCCCACAATGCCAGCGTGTTAAACTATTCACATTTACACCCCTTGGTGGACTCTGAGTTGGACTAATTCTTTGATCAACAATTGTTTTCTGTACAGTATTTTCCAGTAAGTTTTGATTCTGGGAGAATCTTAACATTGAGGTCATGAATGCTTGGCTAAAGGTGATGGTGCGCTTCATGTCCCGTCCCATCGTGAAAACTTCCCGCAACACATTGTTGAGGAGTTCGCCAAATTCGTACAGTTCCGCGAGCCTTCGTAAGTCAGTGAAATATTTCGCTAAATCCTGGCCCTCGGTGTGGCGGTGTGTGTAGAAGCGATACCTGGCCAGCAAAACCCGAGTAAAGGCTTCACCCACTGTAAACTTTTCTAAACTTTCAACGGCAGCCATCTCTGCGTGTAAGTCCGTGATCTGTACTCGTCGCCAGTTAATATGTCTCTACTTATCTGTAGAATAACTCCACAAGGACTAGTGCTGTGCTAAAGCTGCTGTGACCTTAGTCTCTTTATTCAAACTGCAGAATGCCTTCATCGTGTGGTGACCAGCCTTTTATACAGCTCCTGCCTGGGCCTCCCACAGTTGCACCCTCTAGTAGTACCAGTATAGTATAAACACAGAGTATACATATATGACAATGTAAGTATGTAAGTAAGAACTGAAAGTAAATATATGTGATCCATATTATCTAAGGAGAACCAGTTCATTAATTCAGCTGTTTGCTGAGTAGTTTCTGGGCATGTACATTAATGATTTAGACGAGGGGATTAAATGTAGTATCTCCAAATTTGCAGATGACACTAAGTTGGGTGGCAGTGTGAGCTAAAAGGAGGATGCTATGAGGCTGCAGAGTGACTTGGATAGGTTAGGTGAGTGGGCAAATGCATGGCAGATGAAGTATAATGTGGATAAATGTGAGGTTATCCACTTTGGTGGTAAAAACAGAGAGACAGACTATTATCTGAATGGTGACAGATTAGGAAAAGGGCAGGTGCAAAGAGACCTGGGTGTCATGGTACATCAGTCATTGAAGGTTGGCATGCAGGTACAGCAGGCGGTTAAGAAAGCAAACGGCATGTTGGCCTTCATAGCGAGGGGATTTGAGTACAAGGGCAGGGAGGTGTTGCTACAATTGTACAGGGCCTTGGTGAGGCCACACCTGGAGTATTGTGTACAGTTTTGGTCTCCTAACCTGAGGAAGGACGTTCTTGCTATTGAGGGAGTGCAGCGAAGGTTCACCAGACTGATTCCCGGGATGGCGGGACTGACCTATCAAGAAAGACTGGATCAACTGGGCTTGTATTCACTGGAGTTCAGAAGAATGAGAGGGGACCTCATAGAAACGTTTAAAATTCTGACGGGGTTAGACAGGTTAGATGCAGGAAGAATGTTCCCAATGTTGGGGAAGTCCAGAACCAGGGGACACAGTCTAAGGATAAGGGGGAAGCCATTTAGGACCGAGATGAGGAGGAATTTCTTCACCCAGAGAGTGGTGAACCTGTGGAATTCTCTACCACAGAAAGTTGTTGAGGCCAATTCACTAAATATATTCAAAAAGGAGTTAGATGAAGTCCTTACTACTAGGGGAATCAAGGGGTATGGTGAGAAAGCAGGAATGGGGTACTGAAGTTGCATGTTCAGCCATGGACTCATTGAATGGCGGTGCAGGCTAGAAGGGCCGAATGGCCTACTCCTGCACCTATTTTCTATGTTTCTATGTTTCTATGTTTTGCTGAGGTTTAGACTTTAGTTCTACTTAATAATTATGGGTATAACTAGAGGGATGGCAGTGTAGCTCAGTCACATGGATTGCACATACTGTGGCATGTGGGAAATTCTGGATGCTTCGCGCAGCCGGGACGACCATGTATGCAGGAGGTGCCTCCGGCTGCACCAACTTGAGCTCCGTGTTTTGGAGCTTGAGCAATGGCTGGAATCACCACGGTGCACCCGTGCGACTGAGAGCAACATGGATAGCACGTTTCTAGAGGCAGTCAATCCACAGCTTAAGAGTGTGCAGACAGATAGCGATTAGGTGACTCATGGACAGAAAAGCAGGACTAGTACAGGAGTCCCCTGAGTCCATCTTGCTCTCCAACTGGTACTCTGTTCTGAGTACCAGTGGGGGTGATGGTGGCTCTGGGAAGTGCAGCCAGAGCCAAATCCACGGCACCACAGGTGGCTCAGCTGCACGGGATGAGGAAAACGAATGGAAGAGCTATAGTGGTAGGGGAATCCATAGTCAGGGGAGCAGACAGACATTTCTGCAGCAACAGACGTGACTCCAGGATGGTATGCTGCCTCCCTGGTGCAAGGGTCAAGAATGTCACTGAGCAGTTGCAGGGCATTCTCGGGGGATAGGGCGAACAGCCAGAGGACATGGTCCACATCGGTACCAATGATATAGGTAGGAAGAGGGATGAGGTTCTGCAGGCAGAGTTTCAGGAGCTAGGAGAGAGATTAAAAAGCAAGACCTCAAAGGTAGTAATCTCAGGATTATTCCCAGTGCTACGAGCTAGTGAGTACAGAAATAGGAGGATAGAGCCAATGAGTACGTGGCTGGAGAGATGGTGCAGGTGGGAGTGCTTTAGATTCCTGAGACATTGGGACCGCTTCTGCGGGAGGTGGGACCTGCACAAGCTGGACAGGTTGCACCTCAACAGAGCAGGGACCAATATCCTCACGGGGGGTGGGGTTGCTAGTGCTGATGGGGAGGGTTTAAACTCGCTTGGCAGGGGGATGGGAACCTGAAAATAGATTCAGTAGGGAGGGGAGAAAAGCGGAAATTAGAAAGCAAAAATAAAGAAAGTGAGCTTGAAGGAGAGAGGAAACAAGCAGGAAAAAAAGGTAAAATAACAGATTTAAAGGCACTTTGTCGAAATGCACGTTGCATTTGTAACAAAAGAAATGAGTTGACGGCACAAATTGAGACAAATGGGTATGATTTGATAGCCATTACAGAGACAAGGTTGCAAGGTGACCAGGACTGGGAATTAAATATTCAGGGGTTTTTTGACAATCCGGAAGGACAGACAGAAAGGAAAATGAGATGAGGTAGCTCTACTGATAAAAGATGGGATCACTGCAATATTGAGAACCGATATATGCTCAAAGTATCAGGATGTTGAAACAGTTTGGCTGGAGATAAGGAATAATAAGGGGAAAAAGTCACTGGTGGGCGTAGTATATCGGCCACCTAACAGTAGCAACTATGTTGGTCAGAGCATAAATCAGGAAATAGTGGGGGCTTGTAAAAAGGGAACAGCAATAATCATGGGTGATTTTACCCTCCATATTGATTGGACAAATCAAATTGGTCAGGGTAGCCTTGAGGAAGAGTTCATAGAGTGCATAGGGGACGGGTTCCTTGAGCAGTATGTAACAGAACCAACCAGAGGGCAGGCTATCCTAGATCTGGTTCTGTGTAATGAGACAGGATTAATAAACACCCCTATTTAAAAAAGGAGGCAGACAAAAAGCAGGAAACGATAGACCAGTTAGCCTAACATCTGTGGTTGGGAAAATGTTGGAGTCCATTATTAAAGAAGCAGTATCAGGACATTTGGATAAGCAAAATTCAGTCAGGCAGAGTCAGCATGGGTTTATGAAGGGGAAGTTGTCATGTATACAACTGTCATTGTAACCCGTGTATAAGCTGACCTAAGTTGTACACCTTGAGAATACTGACCACAGGGGACAAACTTGTGGGAGACACTCCTAACCTGGACTTTCCGGTATAAAAGGGGAAGCTCCACCCACCGTCTGTCTCTTGAGGTCTGGGTAATAAAGGTAACTAGTCACAGAGTGATCTTTTCTCATGTATGGGCCTCATGTGCATTTATACTGTATAGTAAGGACATATTATTGGCGATGAGAAACTGGGATTTAAACCATGCGAACATGGACACTAGCAACACAGAAGAGAGGTACTGTGTTGGTGATGATTGGGATGACTTTATTGAGAGACTACAGCAAAGTTTTGTCACTAAGGAATGGCTGGGACAGGATTCGGCCAACAAACGCAGGGCTCATCTCCTGACGGTTTGTGGATCCAGAACCTACTCCCCGATGAAAGATCTTCTAGTGCCAGAGAAGCCGGAGGACAAGACGTTCGAAGAGCTCAGTAGGTTGATCGGGGAACACCTTAAACCAGCGAGCAGCATGCACATGGCGAGACACCGGTTTTACACGCACCGGCGGTGAGAAGGGCAAAGCGTTCCAGACTTCGTGGCAGATCACCGGCGACTGGTGAGCCTATGTAAGTTCCCAGATGCATGCAGAGCGGAGATGCTGCAAGACTTTTTTATTGAGGGCATCGGGCACACTGGGGTTTTCAGGAAACTGATTGAGACCAAAGAATTGACTTTGGAAGTGGCAGCTCTGATAGCCCAGACATTTATCTCAGGGGAGGAAGAGACTAGAATGATTTATGGCAAAAACCTTGGCTCAAATGTGGCAAACGACCAGGGAGTCAACATTGTTAATGCGGCACACAGTTCTCTAGGCAGACAAGGGCAATCGGACATGCCCCAGCATGCAGTCGAACCCAAAGGGGGAATTTAACAGAGACAATTGATAACTGAATGGTGATTCATGTCATCGCAATGGACAATGCGGCCAGTAATGGGGCCATCAACACCTGTTAATGGTGCGCTTAAGGGCAGTTACAGAGACAGTCAGAGACGATCGACTGGTAATGGAACTTTTGTTTCCAACAATGGGGCCTCGAGCTCATGCGGGAGGTGTGGAGGCAAATACCCAGCCAGAGCTTGCAGGTATCAGCAATATACCTGCCGAAACTGCAATGTCAGCGGTCACTTGGAGCGTATGTGCAAGAAGCCTGCAACCAGGTTGATGTACAAGGAGAACGGACCCGATGTAAGCCCTACGAGGCCAAATGAATACTGGGGGAAATCGCTGGAAGCTGAAGTTCAGCGAGTTCATGTGGAGCACATATACAGTTCTTATACCAGGACGCCACCGATAATGATGAAAGTGCTCCTCAATGGCATCCCAGTATTAATGGAGCTGGACATGGGGGCCAGCCAGTCCCTAATGAGTATCAAACAGTTCGAAAAGTTGTGGGTGTCCAAGGCCGGGAGGCCAAAATTATTGCCGATTGACGCACTGCTACGGACATATACAAAGGAGATAATTCCGGTGCTAGGCAGTGCCACGGTAGTCGTGACCCACAAAGATTCGGAGAACAGGTTGCCACTCTGGAGTGTCCCAGGGGATGGTCCCGCACTACTGGGGAGGAGTTGGCTTGCTGTCATGAACTGGAAATGGGGCGATGTCAATGCAATTTCTTCTGTGGAGCGAGTATCATGCTCACAGGTCCTGGACAAATTTGACTCATTATTTCAACCCGGCATCGGCACTTTCATGGGGACCAAGGTAATGATTCACATAAACCCGGACGCAAGGCCAGTACATCACAAGGCCAGAACAGTGCTGTACGTGATGCGGGAAAAGATAGAATGCGAATTGGACCGCCTTCTGAGGGAACGCATCATCTCGCCAGTCGAAATCAGTGACTGGGTGAGCCCGATCGTGCTGGTGCTCAAGGCGGATGGGTCGGTCAGGATATGTGGCGATTACAAGGCCACCATCAATCGGGCATCACTCCAAGAGTAGTATCCGCTATCGAGAGCGGAGGACCTCTTTGCGACACTATCCGGTGGCAAACTTTTTTCAAAATTGGACCTGACCTCAGCTTACCTGACCCAGGAGCTGGCGAGTGAGTCGAAGAAGCTGACCAGCATCACGACACACAAGGGGTTGTTTGAGTACAACAGATGTCTGTTCGGGATTCGTTCGGCTGACGCGATCCTTCAGCGAAATATGGAAAGCCTCCTCAAGTCGATTCCAAGGACGGTGGTTTTTCAAGACGACATCCTCATCACGGGTCGCGATACTGAAGAACATCTCCACAACCTGAAGGAGGTGCTACGCAGACTGGACCAGGTAGGGCTGTGACTGAAAAAGGCGAAGTGCATCTTCTTAGTTCCAGAAGTAGAATTCCTGGGGAGGAGGGTAGCAGCAGACGGGATCAGACCGACTGCGTCCAAAATGGAAGCGATCCAGGGAGCACCCAGACCCCATAACACGATCGAGCTGTGTTCGTTCCTGGAGCTCCTGAACTATTTTGGCAAATTTTTTCCCAAATTGAGCACTCTGTTAGAGCCGCTACACATGCTCCTACGCAAAGGTCATGATTGTGTCTGGGGGGACAGCCAGGAAAGGGCTTTTGATAGAGCACGCAATTTGTTATGCTCCAACAAACTGTTAACATTATATGACCTGTGTAAGAAACTAGTTTTAATGTGTGATGCGTCGTCCTATGAGGTTGGGTGTGTGTTGCAGCATGTGAATGCCAATGGTCAGTTACAGCTAGTAGCTTATGCCTCCAGAAGTCTGTCCCGGGCAGAAAGGGGCTACGGAATTGTGAAGCAAGGGTCGCGCCCCCGGAATCAAATGGATCTGTACTTTTGCTCCTTGGGGCTTCCCGATGCCTGGTTCAAACAGCGAGTGGAACTTCTTTAGGACCTGGGCACATGAGGTGTCGTCGACGGATGAAAGCACTCGGACCTCTTCTCAGTTCCACCGTATCTTTCCCAGCCAGCTCCAGCCGAACAGCGTGAGGCCATTGCCCGGAAGTGGTAACTTGTGGACCGCTCCATCATAGGAGACCTTTACGGTCGCACTGCTGATTATGCGAATCAGTTTCTTTGTGTACGTTCTCAGTTTAGTACGAATGGGAGTCGGGATTGGCCTTGAGTCCTTGCTGCACCACAATTTATCGAACGTCTTTTTCCTCATTATGGACTGGCTTGCGCCCGTGTCCAGCTCCATGGACACCGGGAGCCCATTTAATTCAACCTTCAGCATTATCGGGGCACACTTTGTGGTAAAAGTGTGCAGCCCATCTACTTCTGCCTCCTCAGTCTGAGGCTTTGGTTCGTCATGATCCACTGTGGATCTGTCCTCCTCTGCAACATGGTGGTTTGCAGGATTAGCAGGGTTTGCAGCTTGCCTGCACATACGTTGGAGGTGTCCCATTGTTCCACAGCCCTTGCAAACGTATCCTTTGAAGCAGCATGAATGGAAATGATGATTACCCTGCAGTGCCAACAAGGTGTTAATGGCCTTGTATTCACCATGCTTGATGGTGGACTCTGTGTCATCTGAGGATGTGCAGCTGCAGGTGTGTAAGTCCTGCCCTGTACATTTCAATTCAAAAACAACGTTACTTTGTTCACAGTACTTGCAGCAGGACTCTTGTGCTGAGAAATTTGTTTGGTATTGTTATTGGTGGCGATAAATGCCTGGGCTATTGCTATGGCTTTACTCAAGATTGGGGTCTCTACAGTCAAATATTTGTGAAGTGTTACTTCATGGCCAGTGCCAAGTACAAAGAAGTCCCTGAGCATATGCTCCAAGTGTCCTTCAAATTCACAATGTCCTGCAAGGCGCCTTAGCTCGGTGACGTAGCTCGCCACTCCCTGGCCTTCAGATCCCTTGTACGTGTAGAACCGATACCTCAACATCAGAACGCTTTCCTTCAGGTTTAGATGCTCCCTGACCAGTGTGCACAATTCATCGTACGCCTTGTCTGTGGATTTCGCTGGATCGAGCAGATTTTTCATGAGGCCGTACGTTGGTGCCCCGCAAATGGTGAGGATCGCCCTTCATTTGGCAGCTTTCACTTCTACTTCCAGCTCATTGGGCACGAAGTATTGGTCGAGTCGCTCCACGAAGCTTTCCCAATCACCTCCCTCCGAAAATTTCTCCAGGATGCCCACAGTTCTCTGCAGTGTTGCGGTGGGGTTCGTCATTTGTATCTCGTTGCCAATTGTTAAATCTTGAATAAGGAGTCAGACTAGATACTGCAAGCTCAAAGTAAGGTGTAACCGTAGTCCTTTATTACAGATCCCAGAGTGCCTCTCCAGCCTGTGAGGCCTCCTTATATACAGGTGCTCCCAAGGGATTGTGGGATCCGTTGGGACTCCAGGGGATAAGCCCTCTGGTGGTTAGACATGGTATTTACAGGTTTACATACACAACACTTAGAATAAGGGGCCGCCCATTTAAAACAGAGATGAGGAGGAATTTCTTCTCTCAGAGGGTTGTAAATCGCTGGAATTTATTGCCTCGGAGAGCTGTGGAAGCTAGGACATTGAATAAATTTAAGACAGAAATAGATAGTTTCTTGAATGATAAGGGGTTATGATGAGTGGGCGGGGAAGTGGAGCTGAGTACATGATCAGATCAGCCAAGATCATATTGAATGGTGGAGCAGGCTCGAGGGGCCTTATGGCCGACTCCTGTTTCTATTTCTTATGTACTTATGTTCTTAATAAACCAACTCCTTGGACTGAGCATGACTGAGTTTCAAATTCAGGTGGAGGGTGAGAAAGTTGGAGCTCTAACCAGCGTACTAAGCTTAAATAAAGGCGACTATGAAGGTATGAGGGCAGAGCTGGCTAAAGTGGACTGGGAAAACAGATTGAAGTGTGGGACGGTTGATGAACAGTGGTGTACATTTAAAGAGATATTTCACAACTCTCAAGAAAAATATATTCCAGTAAGGAGGAAAGGGTGCAAGAGAAAAGAAAGCCATCTATGGCTAACTGAAGAAATAAAGGACGGTATCTGATTAAAAACAAGGCCATACAAAGTGGCCAAAACTAGTGGGTGGACAGAAGATTGGGAAGCTTTTAAAAGCCAGCAAAGAATGACTAAAAAAAATGATTAAGAAAGGGAAGATAGACTATGAAAGTAAACTAGCACAAAATATAAAACCAGATAGGAAGAGTTTCTATAGGTATATAAAAAGAAAAAGAGTGGCTAAAGTAAATGTTGGTCCCTTAGAGGACAAGACCAGGGAATTAGTAATGGGGAACATGGAGATGCCAAAAACTCTTAACAAGTATTTTGTATCAGTTTTTACAGTAGAGAACACTAACGAAATTCCAACAGTGGCTAGTCAAGGGGCTATGCAGGGAAGGAACTTAACACAATCATAATCACTAAGGAGGCAGTGCTCAATAAGATAATGGGACTAAAGGCAGATAAATCCCCTGGAACTGATGGCTTGCATCCTAGGGTCTTAAGAGAAGTAACGGCAGGGATTATGGATGCATTGGTTGTAATTTACCAAAATTCCCTGAATTCTGGGGAAATCCCAGCAGATTGGAAAACTGCAAATGTAATGCCCCTATTAAAAAAAGGAAACAGACAAAAAGCAGGAAAATATAGACCAGTTAGCCCAACATCTGTGGTTAGGAAAATGTTGGAGTCCATTATTAAAGAACCAGTAACAGGACATTTGGAAAAGCAAAATTTGGTCAGGCAAAGTCAGCATGGATTTATGAAGGGGAAATCATATTTGACAAATTTGCTGGAATTCTTTGAGGATGTAACGAACAGGGTGGATAAAGGGGAACCAGTGGATGTGGTGTATTTGGGCTTCCAGAAGGCATTTGACAAGGTGCCACATAAAAGGTTACTGCACAAGATAAAAGTTCACGGGATTGGGGATAATATATTAGCATGGATTGTAGATTGGCTGACAAACAGAAAGCAGAGAGTCAGGATAAATGGTTCATTCTCTGGTTGGCAATCAGTACTGAGTGGGGTGCCACAGGGATCAGTGCTGGGACTCCAACTATTTACAATCTATATTAACGACTTGGAAGAGGGGACTGAGTGTAACGTAGCCAAATTTGCTGACGATACAAAGATGGGAGGAAGGGTAATGTGTGAGGTGGACATAGAGGCTGCAGGATGACATAGACAGGCTAAGTGTGTGGGCAAGAATTTGGCAGATGCAGTATAATGTTGGAAAATGTGAGGGCATGCACTTTGACAGAAAAAAATCAAAGAGAAAGTTATTATTTAAATGGAGAAAGATTGCAAAGTGCTGCAGTACAGCGGGACCTGGGGGTACTTGTGCATGAAACACAAAAGGATTGTATGCAGGTACAGCAAGTGATCAGAAAGGCAAATAGAATCTTTGCCTTTATTGCAAAGGGGATGGAGTATAAAAGCAGGGAAGTCTTGTTACAGCTGTACAGGGTATTAGTGAGGCCACATGTGCAGTTTTGGTTTCCATATTTACGAATGGATATACTTGCTGTGGAGGCAGTTCAGAGAAGGTTCACAAGGTTGATCCCGGGGATGAGTGGGCTGACTTATGAGGCAAGGTTGAGTAGGTTGGGTCTCTACTCATTGAAATTCAGAAGAATGAGAGGTGATCTTATAGAAACGTGTAAGATTATGAGGGGGCTTGCTAAAGTGGACACAGAGAGGATGTTTCCCGATGTCATGTATCCAAACATGTTTACTGCTTGTACTATTACATATGATGTGCCACCAGAGGGCACTACAATGGGAAACTTGCACACCAGCTGTATGGTCACGAAGGTGTGCCAACAGAGGGCACTGCAGTGGGAGATTTGTAGGTTACCTGTACATGTGTGCCTGGCCTAGTATAAAAGGCAGGCCACCATGTGTGATCCTCACTCTGGAATTTCATTAAATGGACGAAGGTTACTATAGTTCAAGTACATTGCCTCGTGGAGTCATTATCAGAGCATCTAAAGACATAACAATTGGCGACGAGATTATGGACTTTCACACGAAAATGGCTAACCTTGCAGCAGTTCGCTGATGGTGATGATTGGGACGCATTTTAGGAGAGGCTCGGCCATTTCTTCACAGCAAACGACCTGGCAGGTGATAATCTGGCCACTCTGGCTGATAAGCGCAGAGCTATCTTGCTAACCAGTTGTGGGCCCACCGTATATGGCCTCATCCGGGCCTTGCTGGCACAAGCAAAGTCAATGACCAAGACGTACGAGTAGCTTGTAAAGCTGATCCAAGAACAACTCAAGCCCAAAGAGAGAATCCTCACAGCCAGACACCGGTTTTATACCCACTGACGACCCGAAGGCCAGGAAGTCACAAAATATGCTGCAGACTTAAAGAGGCTGGCGACTCTGTGATTTCGGCGACCACCTCACTGAAGTGCTGCGCGATATCTTTGTCATCGGAATCGGCTACCAGGGCCTTCTTCACAGACTACTATCTGCGGATACCACAGTCACACTGCAGAAGGGCATCACCATGAGCCAGGCATTCATGACCTCGACCTGCAGCTCTAGGCGGATGATACATCCTCAGGACTCAAACCCGGCAAGTACTATACACAGAATGGCGCCTTTTAGAGGCTGGGCTGTAAAACGTGAATCTCCTCAGGGGAGAGCAAACAGGTCCCCGAGTCCCTTAACTCAGAGTCCGCCGAGGGGGGCTAATCGAGTAGCACTATGCTGGTGTTGCGGAGGGAATCACAGGGCTCACCATTAGCATTTTAAGGACTTTGTGTTCAGCACAAATGGCCACCTCCAGCGAATGTGTAAATGAAATATGACTCACTGTGTTGAGAAAGAGTCTGCAGATGGCCATGAATCCAGCGTGGATTATGAAGCGATAGTCAGAGAGGCAGCTCAGCTCCACGATGAGGTGTATGGCATGTTTACCTGCACCACAGAATGTTCCCAGTTGAGGATGTAAGTCGAGATTAACGGCGTTCCAGTCTTCATGGGGGCGAGCCCATCAGTAATGAATCAAGAAGCCTTTGAGAGGCGATGGAACAATCAAACTGAACGACCCAATTTGGTTCCGGTTCAGGCAAAGCTGCGCACCTACACCAATCGTTGATAGTGCGGATGTAAAGGTACTCCATGATGGCGCGGTGCACAAGTTACCACTGTGGATTGTTGCAGATGATGAACCAATGCTACTCGGAAGAAGATGGATGGAGAAGATCCATTGGAGCTGGAAAGATTTCATCCCTCTAGCGATCGACATCCCCCGTGCTCAGATGCAAAACAAGCCCTCATCTGAGGTTGGATCCAGCACCAGAGAGCAGACCAGCACAGCACCCGAGGCACAGACCACTCAGCACGACTGCGTGGAGATGATCCAGCTGAGACAACCCGATCGCACCTTCCAGGCTCTAGTGGCAGGACTCCGGAGGAAGAAAATCGGATCCAGAGGCGACTTCCCAGCCTTGGTGTCAGAACCTGGGGAGAAGAGGACCACAGCAGTCGACATTGTGGATGGAAGAAAGATGGCACCCAAACCACGAGGTGAAGCGCTGAAGAAAAAGATGGCAGCGGCCAGTCCACGAGGTGCAGCACTAATGGAGCAACACGTGGTACCAAGCAAAGAAGAGAATTGGAGTAAAGAGAGCAAGGCTCTCTTAAATGAGGCCAGCAACCCACCACACTTAAAAGGACAGGTCCACATTATCAATCACTGTGATAGCAACTCTGAGTTAAATGTAAAGCTTGTAATTGATGATCAGAGTTTTATACACGTAATAAGCAAAGACAAGTTGTGCGATTGCAATCGGAGCTACAGTTCATCCACAATGAGTCATGAAACGTTGTGCGATGTAGGATTTCAACAGCATTCAGTTAATGTAGTGGGAGCACACAGGTCCAGTGAGCTACCCAATGCTGTAGCCTGCATCCCTGGGACCAGAGTGATGCACTACGGAGTGTGGCCACAAGCAGCTAATATAAACAAGCTAAAGAGCAAGCGATCTCAGGAGGGCAATGGCACTGGTATCGATACCCTGCACCTGATCGGCTCCACCTCTTAGGTATCCGATGGCACCATCCGCCACAGAGCACTAAGGCGCAGCCCCCAGACTCTATCGCCACCAAGGCTACACCCGGGAATGAAGTGTCACCCGCAACGGTTCTCCCAAATGGGACAGGGACCAGCCAGGATCCCAAACCAAATAACGCCCAGGCAAGCAAGTCAGCAGTTCTGTGAGCACTGCCAGACGACTGCTCCTCAGGGAGTAAGAACTACATCTAACTCCTTTTTGAATATATTTAGTGAATTGGCCTCAACAACTTTCTGTGGTAGAGAATTCCACAGGTTCACCACTCTCTGGGTGAAGATGTTGCTCCTCATGTCGGGTCTAAATGGCTTACCCCTTATCCTTAGACTGTGACCTCTGGTTCTGGACTTCCCCAACATTGGGAACATTCTTCCTGCATAAGACCTGTCTAAACCCGTCAAAATTTTAAATGTTTCTATGAGATCCCCTCTCATTCTTCTGAACTCCAGTGAATACAAGCCCAGTTGATCCAGTCTTTCTTGATATGTCAGTCCCACCATCCCGGGAATCAGTCTGGTGAACCTTCGCTGCACTTCCTCAATAGCAAGAATGTCCTTCCTCAAGTTAGGAGACCAAAACAGTACACAATACTATAGGTGTGGCCTCACCAAGGCCAAATACAGCTGCAGTAACACCTCTCTGTCCCTGTACTCAAATCCCCTCGCTATGAAGGCCAACATGCCATTTGCTTTCTTAAGCGCCTGCTGTACCTACATGCCAACCTTCAATGACTGATGTACCATGACACCCAGGTCTCGTTGCATCTCCCCTTTTCCTAATCTGCCACCATTCAATAATAGTTTGTCTCTCTGTTTTTACCACCAAAGTGGATAACCTCACATTTATCCACATTATACTTCATCTGCCATGCATTTGCCCACTCACCTAACCTATCCAAGTCACTCTGCAGCCTCATAGAATCCTCCTCGCAGCTCACACTGCCACCCAACTTAGTGTCATCTGCAAATTTGGAGATATTACATTTAATCCCCTTGTCTAAATCATTAATGTACAATGTAAACAGCTGGGGCCCCAGCACAGAACCTTGTGGTACCCCACTAGTCACTGCGTGCCATTCTGAAAAGTACCTATTTACTCCTACTCTTTGCTTCCTGTCTGCCAACCAGTTCTCAATCCACGTCAGCACACTTCCCCCAATCCCATGTGCTTTAACTTTGCAAAATAATCTCTTGTGTGGGACCTTGTCGAAAGCCTTCTGAAAGTCCAAATACACCACATCAACTGGTTCTCCCTTATCCACTCTACTGGAAACATCGTCAAAAATTCCAGAAGATTTGTCAAGCATGATTTCCCTTTCACAAATCCATGCTGACTTGGACCTATCATGTCACCTCTTTCCAAATGCACTGCTATGACATCCTTAATAATTGATTCCATCATTTTACCCACTACCGATGTCAGGCTGACCAGTCGATAATTCCCTGTTTTCTTTCTCCCTCCTTTTTTAAAAAGTGGGTTTACATTGGCTACCCTCCACTCCATCGGCACTGATCCAAACTCTATGGAATGTTGGAAAATGATTGTCAATGCATCCGCTATTTCCAATGCCACCTACTTAAGTACTCTGGGATGCAGACCATTAGGCCCTGGGGATTTATCGGCCTTCAATCCCATCCACTTCCCCAACACAATTTCCCGACTAATAAGGATTTTCCTCAGTTCCTCCTTCTTACTAGACCCTCTGACCCCTTTTATATCCGGAAGGTTGTTTGTGTCCTCCTTAGCAAATTCCGAACCAAAGTACTTGTTCAATTGGTCTGCCATTTCTTTGTTCCCCGTTATGACTTCCCCTGATTCTGACTGCAGGGGACCTACATTTGTCTTTACTAACCTCTTTCTCTTTACATATCTATATAAGCTTTTGCAGTCTGTCTTAATGTTCCCTGCCAGCTTCCTCTCATACTCTATTTTCTCTGCCCGAACCAAACCCTTTGTCCTCCTCTGCTGAGTCCTAAATTTCTCCCAGTCCCCAGGTTCGCTGTTATTTCTGGCCAATTTGTATGCCACTTCCTTGGCTTTAATACTATACCTGATTTCCCTTGATAGCCACGGTTGAGTCACCTTCCCTTTATTATTTTTACACCAGACAGGAATGCACAATTGTTGTAGTTCATCCATGCAGTCTCTAAATGTCTGCCATTGCCCACCCACTGTCAACCTCTTAAGTATCATTCGCCAATCTATCCTAGCCAATTCATGCCTCATACCTTCAAAGTTACCCTTCTTTAAGTTCTGGACCATGGTCTCTGAATTAACTGTTTCATTCTCCATCCTAATGTAGAATTCCACCATATTATGGTCACTCTTCCCCTAGGGGCCTCGCACAACGAGATTGCTAATTAATCCTCTCTCATTACACAACACCCAGTCTAAGATGGCCTCCCCCCTAGTTGGTTCCTCGACATATTGTTCAAGAAAACCATCCCTTATGCACCCCTAATTTCCTGTTTGATGCCCTCCCCAACATCACTACTACTGTTTGGAGGTCTGTACACAACTCCCACTAACGTTTTTTGCCCTTTGGTGTTCTGCAGCTCTACCCATATAGATTCCACGTCATCCAAGCTAATGTCCTTCCTAACTATTGCATTAATCTCCTCTTTAACCAACAATGCTACCCCACCTCCTTTTCCTTTTATTCTAAGCTTCCTGAATGTTGTATACCCTTGGATGTTGAGTTCCCAGCCCTGATCATCCTGGAGCCACGTTTCTGTAATGCCAATCACATCATATCTGTTAATATCTATTTGCACAGTTAATTCATCCACCTTATCACGGATACTCCTTGCATTAAGACACAAAGCCTTCAGGCTTGTTTTTTTAACACCCTTTGTCCTTTTAGAATTATGATGTAGTGTGGCCCTTTTTGTTTCTTGCCTTTGTTTACTCGGCCTTCCACTATTTCTTTTTACCTTTCTACCATCTGTTTCTGACTCCATATTACTTCGCCCTGTCTCGCTGCATAGGTTCCCATCCCCCTGCTATATTAGCTTAAACACTCCTGAACTGCATTGGCAAATGTTACCCCCAGGACATCAGTTCCAGTCCTGCCCAAGTGCAGACTGTCCCTTTTGTACAGGTCCCACTTCCCCCAGAACTGGTTCCAATGGCCCAGAAATTTGAATCCCTCCCTCTTGCACCACTGCTCAAGCCACTACTGTGGGAAACTTTTACATCAGCTGTATGGTCAATAAAGTATGTCACCAGAAAGCACTGCAGTGGGAGACTTGTAGGTTACCTGTACAGATGTGCCTCGCCTAGTATAAAAGGCAGGCTACCATGTGTAATCCTCACTCTGGATTTACTTTAAATGGACTAAGGTGAAGTAATTATCAGAGCATCTAAAGACATAACAGATAGTATGCAGGTGCAGCAAGTGATCACGAAGGCAAATGGAATCTTGGCCTTTATTGCAAAGGGTATGGAGTATAAAAGCAGGGAAGTCTTATTACAGCTGTACAGGGTATTGGTGAGGCCACACCTGGAATACTACATGCAGTTTTGGTTTCCATATTTACGAAAGGATATACTTGCTATGCAGGCAATTCAGAGAAAGTTCACTAGGTTGAACCCGGGGATGAGAGGGTTGACTTACGAGGAAAGGTTGAGTAGGTTGGGCCTCTACTCATTGGAATTCAAAATAATGAGAGTTGATCTTATAGAAATGTATAAGATTATGAGGGTGCTTGATAAGGTGGATGCAGAGAGGATATTTCCACTGGTGGGGGAGACTAGAACTAGATGGCATGATATTAGGATAAGTGACTGCCCATTTAGAACTGAGGTGAGGAGAAATTTCTTCTCTCAGTGGGTTGTGAATCTGTGGAATTCGCTGCCTTATAGAGCTGTGGAAGCTGGGACATTAAATAAATTTAAGACAGAAATAGACAGTTTCTTAAACAATAAGGGGATAAGGGGTTATGGGGAGTGGGCGGGGAAGTTGGGCTGAGTCCATGATCAGATCAGCCATGATCTTATTGAATGGCGGAGCAGGCTCGAGAGCCATATGGCCTATTCCTGTTCCTATTTCTTGTTCTTATTGTTATGTATGCATGCTTGTATTGTAATATGATGTCTGTAACACTGAATGTACCTGCAGTGTACATCTTACCTGTACACCAGAGGGTGCTGCTGCTGGAGACCTAAGGGTTAACTGCACACTGCAGGTAACCCAGTATAAAAGGGAGCTCACCTCTTGGTATCCTCACTCTATGAGCTGCAAATAAAGGACTACATTTTTCACAGTTTAAGTACCATACCCCTGCCTCGTGGAGTCATTAACAAGGTGCCTACACATATAATAACTGGTGACGAGGTCACGAACTACACGCATAACATGTCGAATCTCAGCAACTTTCAACAATTCACCGATGGGGAAGATTGGGATGCTATCGTGGAAAGATTGGAATATTTCTTCATAGCCAACGACCTGGATGGAGACACACTGGCTACACTACCGAACAAGCGCAGGGCCATCCTGCTTAGCAGTTGTGGGCCCACTTTCCATTGTCTCATCAGGGACTTGCTAGCCCCAGAGAAGGCAACAACCAAGAGCTATGAGGAACTTGTAACACTAATACAAGAGCAACTAAAACCAAAAAAAAGCATCCTCACAGCCAGGCACCAGTTCTACACTCACCGGCGACCCGAAGGCCAAGAAATTGCTAAGTATAGAAACATAGAAAATAGGTGCAGGAGTAGGCCATTCGGCCCTTCTAGCCTGCACCGCCATTCAATGAGTTCATGGCTGAACATGCAACTTCAGTACCCCATTCCTGCTTTCTCACCATACCCCTTGATTCCCCTAGTAGTAAGGACTTCATCTAACTCCCTTTTGAATATATTTAGTGAATTGGCCTCAACAACTTTCTGTGGTAGAGAATTCCACAGGTTCACCACTCTCTGGGTGAAGAAATTCCTCCTCATCTCGGTCCTAAATGGCTTCCCCCTTATCCTTAGACTGTGTCCCCTGGTTCTGGACTTCCCCAACATTGGGAACATTTTTCCTGCATCTAACCTGTCTAACCCCGTCAGAATTTTAAACGTTTCTATGAGGTCCCCTCTCATTCTTCTGAACTCCAGTGAATACAAGCCCAGTTGATCCAGTCTTTCTTGATAGGTCAGTCCCGCCATCCCGGGAATCAGTCTGGTGAACCTTCGCTGCACTCCCTCAATAGCAAGAATGTCCTTCCTCAGGTTAGGAGACCAAAACTGTACACAATACTCCAGGTGTGGCCTCACCAAGGCCCTGTACAATTGTAGCAACACCTCCCTGCCCCTGTACTCAAATCCCCTCGCTATGAAGGCCAACATGCCATTTGCTTTCTTAACCGCCTGCTGTACCTGCATGCCAACCTTCAATGACTGATGTACCATGACACCCAGGTCTCTTTGCACCTGCCCTTTTCCTAATCTGTCACCATTCAGATAATAGTCTGTCTCTCTGTTTTTACCACCAAAGTGGATAACCTCACATTTATCCACATTATACTTCATCTGCCATGCATTTGCCCACTCACCTAACCTATCCAAGTCACTCTGTAGCCTCATAGAATCCTCCTTGCAGCTCACACTGCCACCCAACTTAGTGTCATCTGCAAATTTGGAGATACTACATTTAATCCCCTCGTCTAAATCATTAATGTACAGTGTAAACAGCTGGGGCCCCATCACAGAACCTTGCGGTACCCCACTAGTCACTGCCTGCCATTCTGAAAAGTCCCCATTTACTCCTACTCTTTGCTTCCTGTCTGACAACCAGTTCTCAATCCATGTCAGCACACTACCCCCAATCCCATGTGCTTTAACTTTGCACATTAATCTCTTGTGTGGGACCTTGTCGAAAGCCTTCTGAAAGTCCAAATATACCACATCAGCTGGTTCTCCCTTGTCCACTCTACTGGAAACATCCTCAAAAAATTCCAGAAGATTTGTCAAGCATGATTTCCCTTTCATAAATCCATGCTGACTTGGACCTATCATATTACCTCTTTCCAAATGCACTGCGATGACATCCTTAATAATTGATTCCATCATTTTACCCACTACCGATGTCAGGCTGACCGGTCTGTAATTCCCTGTTTTCTCTCTCCCTCCTTTTTTAAAAAGTGGGGTTACATTGGCTACCCTCCACTCCATAGGAACTGATCCAGAGTCAATGGAATGTTGGAAAATGACTGTCAATGCATCCACTATTTCCAAGGCCACCTCCTTAAGTACTCTGGGATGCAGTCCATCAGGCCCTGGGGATTGGCACATTCAAGAAGATTGGCTGCACCGTGTGATTTTGGCGACCACCTTAACAAAGCACTAAGGGACATATTTGTTGTCGGAATCGTCCACGAAGGGCTCCTACACATATTGCTCTCTGTGGACATCACAGTCACCCTGCAGAAGGCAATTAAAGTGAGCAAGGCCTACATGATTTCGGTCGGTAATTCCAGGCGAATATTGACCCAGGACTCTAAACCGCCGCACGCAGTGGCTATTTCTAAAGGCAGAGATTCTGCTCCGAGTCCTGCAACCCTGAGTCCGCCACATGGGGAAAACCGGCTGGCCCCATGCTGGCACTGTGGAGGAAATCACAGTGCCGCTACAAAGATTATACCTGCAAAGACTGCAAAGAGAAAGGGCACCTTCAGAGAGTGTGCAGAAAAAGCTTTACTCACCGCATCGCTGAAGAGTTGGCTGATCACTGGGGCTCCGACACAGATGAAGACGAAGCTGCTCAACCCCTGGAAGAAGAGTACGGAATTTATACCTGCTCCACCGAAAGTTCCTCGTGGAAGATGGAAGTAGACATTGACAGAGTTCCAGTTTCGATGGAGATCGATACAGGGGCGAGCCAATACTTGATGAGCCAGACGTCCTTTGAAAAACTTTGGATAAATCCCGCCAACCGACCAAAACTGCCTCCTGTCCAGGCTAAGCTGCTCACCGATACCAAAGGTAAAATCCCAGTCGTTGACAGCGTGGATGTCCAGGTCTCCCAGGGCGGCGTGATGAACAAATTCCCCCTGTGGATTGTTGCCGGCGATGGTCCAACGCTGCTGGGAAGAAGTTGGATGAAGCAGGTCCAAGTCGGTCCGGGCTCCGGCAATCAACATCCAACGCAGCCCCGAACATGGATCCATCGCTGCACCTAGAGATCCATCCGTCCAGCTCGACTGCGCGGCGACAACTTCACTACACCGTGGCGAGATCTCCGGAACCTAAACTCCAAACATCACCTTCACAGCCATGGCAGGACTCCAAGAGACGAATACCATGGAGAAAAGTGGATTTCTGACGTCCATGGCCGAACCTGAGGAGGTAAAGATCACCACAGCCTACCTGGAGGAGAGCGCGAAGATGGAGGCCGCACCACGAGGAGAAGAACCTAAAATCAAAATGGCCGCGACCAGACCTCGAGGGGCAGCATTGGAGGAGCGACACGTGGCACCGAGCAGCGAACCAGATTGAAAGGCCCTCTTGAAGGAGACCGGTAACCCAAAGAATTTAAAGTGACAGTTTCAATTGAAAGATGACAAGGACTTTAAAGTTAAAAATGCAGGTATCGAGTTCAGGTATGATAATGTAACGAGGAATTGTAATGCCGGAGTAACTGATGAGGAAAATGAAATGAATGCTTGTGTAAGTAAGGTTAAGAACAAGCTTGTAATGTCTGATGATTATGATAGAAAGTTCAAAATGACTAATGTAACCATGTATGGAGAGACTATGATACAAGAAAGTGATGTAAAGGCTGGAATTAACAATGTAAAGGTCATTAATAATGGAGACTCGACTATGTATAATCGGAGCCAATGTGCCATGTATACAGGTAGGAGACTGTTAAAGGACACTGGGTTCTACAGGGACAATGTAAATGTGAGTGGAATCCCCCCCGTGGGAGGCCCCCAGGTGCAGTGGGCTACCTGACTTTTGGAACAAATGTGATGCCCAGGAATGGCTCACACACACCCAGTGGGAGCAGATCCACTATAGGGACAGTGGTCAATGGGCAGCACAGCCACCACCACTGGCAACCTGCCCCAGACCGGCCCTACACCCCCTGGCCACCAGGGCCAACACCAGGAGCGAGAGGCCAGTACCCTCCAGCTTTCCTTGCGACTCCTGGGATGACCCGACTCTCATCCAAAATGGAGGACATAGTGCCCACACAGTCCTGTGGCCCTGCCCACCATCACACTTACCCACACCACAGAGTATGTACCCTATCCACTGCTGCACTGCCTATCCCACTGAGGTATCCCACAACAGTGGCACCCACATGGTCTGTGTGTGGTGTGGGGGGGAGGGGGGGAATGTATGAGGCCAGCCTCAAGTACAGGGATCACACCTGGTACCCACACAACCCTCACCACAACCTTCCACAGCCACTACTGATCACCTCCCCAGGTCATGGCAATAAGGACTTAAAAAATGCTTAGGGGTGGTGGGGGGTGGGGAGGTGGGGGGGGGGGGGGGAAAGTGTTGTTATGTATGCATGCTTGTATTGTTATATGATGTCTGTAACACTGAATGTACCTTCGCCCTGTACACACCTTACCTGTATACCAAAGGGTGCTGCTGCTGGAGACCTGAGGGTTACCTGCACACTGCAGGTAACCCAGTATAAAAGGGAGCTCACCTCGCGGTCTCCTCACTCTAGGAGCTGCAAATAAAGGACTACAGTCTTCACAGTTTAAGTACCATACCTCTGCCTCATGCCTACATATATAATACTTACGTTCTTATGTTGGTTCTCTCACCACCTGCCGCAGGCCCAGTCTGGTAGCTACATCCTTCAGGACTTGGCCAGCTTGATCAGTAGTGGTGCTACAAGGTCACGTGATGGACATTGAAGTCCCCCACTAAGAGTATATTATGTATCCTTGCTACCCTTAGTGCTTTGTTTAGGTGGTGTACTGATTCATCAGCTGAGGGAGGGTGGAAGGTTGTTTTCTTGCCCATGTTTGACCTGATGCCATCAGACTTCATGGTGTCCAGAGTCAATGTTGAGGACTCCTAGGGCCACTTCTTCCTGACTGTGTACCACTGTGTCACCACCTCTGGTGGGTCTGTCCTTCCCAAGCATAGTGATGGAGGAGTCTGGGATGATGGCGGAAAGGTATGATTCTGTGAATATGATTATGTCAGACTGTTGCTTTGATTAGTTTTTGGTCCAGCTCTTCCAATTTTGGCATAAGTCCCCATATGTTAGTGAGAAGGATTTTGCACAGTTGACTGGGCTGGGTGTGTGCTTGCCATGTCTGTTGCCTAGATCGATGCCGGGTGGTCCATCCAGTTTGATTCTTAGTTTACTTCTTTGTAGTAGTTTGGTACAACTGAGTGGCTTGCTAGACCATTTCAGAGGGAAGTTAAGAGTCAATTACATTGCTGTGGGTCTGGAGTCACATGTAGGTGAGACCAGGTAAGGATTGCTGATTTCTTTCCCTTACGGGCATTAGTGAATTAGATGGGTTTTATGACAAATCGGTAGTCACCAGTAATGATACCAGATTAATTTAGTTCACTGAATTTCATGGGCTCAATTTTCCCCAACGCCGTTTTTTGGCGTATTTGAAGAATTACACCCGTTTTTATTGGCCCGACTACACCATAAAAAAGTTGAAAGTAATTTTTGAAATTGGTGCCGCGCAGCCTGTCCTTTAGCTTTGGGGGGTGGAGCCTAAGGTCTGCACTGAAAAAAGGAGGCCCTCCCTTCTGCACATGTGGAAAAAACGGACATTTTCTATGTGACTGATATGGGTGCGCATGACCAGTATACCTCCTGGTCTGCATTCAGCAATTTTTAAAGAGCCAGTTGTGTGAGAGAACTTTACTTCTGAGTGGAAAAATCAGAGCTGCAATATGTAATGCGGCTTCAGGACCAAGAATTTCTCACAGGACGAATTGGAGGTCCTGGTTATTGTAATTGAGACCATATATCGCATGAGCTGTTACACCAAAATAAATGAAGAAATGCTGGAACCAACTTTCACAAGATTACTATGTAATGGTGACCACCCCGAGGTCTGGAGGCCAGTGCAAAAAGAAATGGCAGGACCTTGGTCAAGCAGTTGGTGTAAGTAATATTTTCATTTATTCACTAGAATTACAATTGTAAATGTAACCTTCTGTATGTCCCAACCAGCAGAAAGACACCCTCTCTAAAAAGTTATATTTTGATCTTTGCAGAGGAAGGTGGCCCACAACAAAAGAGAGAGCACTCTAACAGGAGGAGGCCCGGCAAATCTGCACCGACTGACACCCGTGGAAGAGAGGGTCACTGCTTTGATGGGTCCTGCCTGGAGAAAAGCAACCACCGCTGCACAAGGGAGAGGGTAAGTCCTGCAAATTCCAGAGTCTGGATTTGCTAAATGGTAAATACTACATGGGCTAGCCATGCTTCTGTTCATGGGGATGTCTCCGTCAGCTACGCTTTGGTGGATGCAATGTGTTATCATTCATCGTGGTTCTTCAAATGAACCTGTTGCCTGCACTGTGTGAGCCTACTCATGCCACCCTGCCCCCTCCTCTGCTGCTAATCATTTGTCTGTTCTGTTATATTTTGCAGAACTTGAGGAGAAGGATGAAGCCCCCACTGTTGTACACACTCTGGAGGAATTGTTGGTGCCGCCTCTTTCCTGAGTGGTGTGAGTGTTGGGACATTTTCTGGTTTCACACTGTCGGAAGCTGCGGGTTCCAGTGAGGCGCAGCGAGCCACACCCAGGGCCCCATCGTTTGAGGCTGCGGGTCGCAATTGGGTGTAGTGAGCTGCAACCAGGGCTGCGGGTCCCAGTGAGATATAGCAAGACACACCAAGGACCCCACCGACCGAGGCTGTGGGTCCCAGTAGGCTGCAGCGAGCTCGACTGCGCTCTCATGAGATGCAGAATGTAACAGATATGGTCCAGATGATGGCAATGAGTGGGGAAAGCATTGACCTTACGCAATCACTCCTGGGCACCATCGGTGGGGTGGGTGATGAGGTATCGGGACTGTGGGGAGAAGTAACAACATTCTCGCGAGAAATGGGAACACTGTGCGGGCACATAAGGGATGGAATGTCGCAGGTAGCTGATACGCTGTCAGTGAACATTAGGGAGGGAATCTCACAGGTAGCTGATACATTGTCGGTGCACATGAGGTAATGTCAGAGGTAGTTGAGATGCTGTCGGGGCTCATGAGGGAGGGAATGTCAAAGGTAGCTGCTGCAATAAGGGAACACGCCCAGACCGCAAGGCAGTTGACGGAATCAACTGCCACTCCCACTCCAATCCCCAGAACAACCTCTGAAGAGGACCAAGCCGGGCCATCCATATTACCGCCTGCGCAGGCCCCCCAACATGAAGTGCGCATTACCCGAGATGCTCGAAAGAATAAGCTTGGTACCAACCCGAGAAAGGCAGTGCCAACGCTAGCAGGCAGGGGTAAAATCACCAAGACCAAGCACAGTGAGCAGTCTTAGAATAAGGTGGAGGAGAGATGGGTACAGCCTTTCTTTGCTGTTGTTATTGTTATTATTATTGTTGTTACTCTTGTTCTTCTGTTAATGTTATTTAACTTCTCAAATTAAAAGTTTTTTGTAAGTGATATAAATTTACAAGTTTAAAAGTTTGTAAGTGATCTTAAAGTTTGTAAGTGATCTTAACTGAATAATATAAACTTTAATACAAGAAAACTTTTATTAAATTTAAGTTAAGTACAAACAAGTGTCATCATTTTGAATAAAATATATATTTTAAATTATAACTGAATCATATACATTGTTTGTTCCATTATTAACACAACATTTTGAACTAAAGAAGAATCGTTTACATTATTTGTTTCATTAACATAGCACAGCATTACGGAAAAGTTCCAAACCGTAAAACGTGGTCCATTTTCAAAAGTTGCCGCTGAGCCTTCAGGCAGCAAATCATTCACGGATGAGCTGCTGGTGCAAAGCTCGAGCAATTGCTAAAGGGGCAAAACGTCCCACCCTCCTCCGTCGTCGTGCTCCGGGTTCAGGTAGTTGCATGGCTTCCTCGTCCTCGTCCTCCTCCTCATCATCATCATCTGCGTCTTTCTCATCATCGTCAGCCACTCTCACCTCAGATGGGTCTTCTACTATCATCTTTTGCTGCCTCATGATGGCTAAGTTATGCAGCATGCAGCACACAACAGTGAGCTGACCGACAATCTCGGGAATATAGCAAGTAGCCTCTGGAATGGTCCAGGCATCGGAAACGCTGTTTCAAGATGCCAATGGTCATCTCTAGTACGCTGCGCGTCACAATGTGCGAAATGTTGTACTCCCGGTCAGCTTCCATCCGGGTGAAGCGTAGCGGCGTCATGAGCCAGGTGGCGAGGCCGTACCTTTTTTCTCCCAGTAGCCAGCTCTGCCCTTCTGGATGTTGCTGAAACATGGCAGATATAATGCTCTTGCATAGGATCAACGCATCACAGTTGCTCTCAGGGTACCTTGCATCAACTGACATGATGCAATGCATGTCGTCACACATGAGCTGCACAATGAAGTGGAAGTCTTTTCTGTTGCTGAACATCTCAGAATCCTCCAAAGATGCTCACAAGGTGATGTGGGACAATCAATGCAGCCCTGTACCTTTAGAAGCCAGCAATCCTGGAGAAGCCCACAGCCCTGTCACGCATTGGCTGGGCGGCCTTTTGCATTTTCGCCCATTTTCAGGCGCAATTCGTGGCAGAGCCCAAAATTTAGCACCGGGTTACCGTTAGCACCAGAGCGAGGAACTTTCGCCGAATGGAAGTTCACGAGGAGAGTTAATGTTAATTCCACCGTTGTACCACACACTTTGTGCACCAGAGCCAAAAGTTCCGACGCTGAAAAAAAAATCGGCCGTTCTGCACATGCGCAATTGTATTTATTTATTTATTTTCTTTCCATGTTTCTGGTCTAGTCTCCTGTAGCAAACACTAATGCAACGCGTGGCCAAATGCATGTGCAGTGCAACCAGGGCTGTACCAGCCATTTCACATTTGGATTTTGAAGATGGAGGACGATGATTCCAGACAGCATGCCAGGCAATTCAGCCATGAGGCTAATGAAATATAGAAACATAGAAACATAGAAAATAGGTGCAGGAACAGGACATTCGGCCATTCGAGCCTGCACCAGCATTCAATATGATCATGGCTGATCATTCAACTTCAGTACCCCATTCCTGCCTTCTATCCGTACCCCGTGATCACTTTAGCAGTAATGGCCACATCTGACTCCCTTTTGAATATGTCCAATGAACTGGACTCAACAACTTTCCGTGGCAGAGAATTCCACAGGATCACAACTCTCTGGGTGAAAAAGTTTGTCCTCATCTCGGTCCTATATGGCTTACCCCTTATCCTTAAACGGTGTCCCCTCGTTCTGGACTTCCCCAACATCGGGAACATTCTTCCTGCATCTAACCTGTCCAGTCCTGTCAGAATTTTATATGTTTCTATGAGATCCCCTCTCATCCTTCTAAATTTCAGTAAGTATGAGCCTAGCCGATCCAGTCTTTCCTCATATGTCAGTCCTGCCATCCCGGGAATCAGTCTGATGCACCTTTGCTGCACTCCCTCAATAGCAAGCACATCCTTCCTCAGATTAGGAGACCAAAACTGCACACAATACTCAAGGTGTGGTCTCACCAAGGCCCTGTACAACTGCAGCAAGATCTTCCTGCTCCTATACTCAAATCCCCTCGCTATGAATGCCAGCATGCCATTTGCTTTATTTACTGCCTGCTGTACCTCATGCCTATCTTCAATGACTGATGTACCATGACACCCAGGTCTCGTTGCACCTCTCCTTTTACTAATCTGTCACCATTCAGATACCAATCTGCCTTCCTGTTTTTGCCACCAAAGTGGATAACCTCACATTTATCCACATTATACTGCATCTGCCATGCATGTGCCCTTTAACTAACCTGTCCAAATCACCCTATAGCCTCTTAGCATCCTCCTCACAGCTCACACCGCCACCCAGCTTACTGTCATCTGCAAACTTGGAGATATTACATTCAATTACTTCATCTAAATCATTGATGTATATTGTAAATAGTTGGGGTCCCAGCACTGAGCCCTGCGGCACCCCACGAGTCACTGTCTGCCATTCTGAAAAGGATCCGTTTATCCCAACTCACTGCTTCCTGTCTGCCAACCAGTTCTCTATCCACGTCAATACATTACCCCCAATACCATGTGCTTTAATTTTGCACACCAATCTCTTGTGTGGGACCTTGTCAAAAGCCATTTGAAAGTCCAAATACACCACTTCCACTGGTTCTCCCTTGTCAACTCTACTAGTTACATCCTCAAAAGATTCTAGAAGATTTGTCAAGCATGATTTCCCCTTCATAAATCCATGCTGTCTTAGACCGATCCTGTCACTGCTTTCCAAATGCGCTGCTATTTCATCTTTAATAATTGATTCCAACATTTTCCCCACTACTGATGTCAGTCTCTAATTACTCATTTTCACTCTCCCTCCTTTTTTAAAAAGTGCTGCGAATTTAGCCACCCTCCAGACCATAGGACGCTGGAACATGCATGAGGCACTACTCTCACGCAACATGAAAGCATAAAGAATGCTCCTGGATATTCAGCATTGACTGCCATGATGTGCCGAGTATGGTCACAGACGATACGTATGTTCATGGATTGGAATCACTTTCAATTTCGGAAAACCTCTGCATTCTGTAAAGTTGCTCGCAGGGTGATATGTGTACAGTCAACGGTACCCTGGACCTTGGGGAAGCCAACACCTTGTCCAAAACCTAAAGCCCTCTAATTTTGGGCCTCGCTGGTGATTGGGAAGTTTATGAAGTCCATTCTGCGTGCGACGGTGCTGTAGTTGTTGTGTTCCCTAACACAGATGAGACTGCACACAGGGAGGTTAAAGAAACAGTGACTTCAGTCTTTATTAAGACACTCCAGAGTGAGTAACAGGCCTTAGGGGCTGGCTTATATACAGTGCTCCCAAGGTGTGCTTGGATCCCTTAGGGATGCGCTCCCTGGTGGCAGAACATGGGAATGCATGCTTTATAAATACATAACATCACTCCCCTCCAAAGTAAAGTGAAAACTTTTTACAAGGTGAGGCGGTTGGGAGCCTTTCTTTCCCTGGTGGACCGCCTCGGTACAAAAGTCTGTTCTGGTGTTTTGGCTGTGCCCTCGCTGGGCTGGCGTGTTGTTGGCTCTGCAGGGCTGCTGGGTGAGCCTGGCCTTGCTGGGCTGTTGGGCGTGATGGGTTCGATTTCCTGGTCCGGCATGGTGTCGTTGATCCTTTGGGTGTGTGTTGTGGGCTCGAAAAAGGTGGTGTCTGCTGTGGGTTGTTCAGGGCAGTCTGTGAACCACAGCCTCGTTTGGTCCAGGTGCTTTCTGCAAATTTGTCCATTGTCTAGATTAAATACAAACACCTGACTCCCTTCTTTAGCTATCACCGTGCCCGCGATCCACTTGGGACCATGTCCATAGTTTAGCACATACACAGGGTCATTCAGATCAATTTCCCGTGACACAGTGGGGCGACCAGCGTTTCCATTTTGTTGCTGCCGCCTGCTCTCTACCTGATCATGCACGTTGGGGTGAACCAGCGAGAGTCTGGTTTTAAGTGCCCTTTTCATGAGTAGCTTAGCCGGGGGCACCCTTGTGAGCAAGTGGGGTCGCGTGCGGTAGCTGAGCAGTGCTCGGGACAGACGGGTTTGAAGTGAGCCTCTGTGACTCGTTTGAGGCTCTGTTTGATTGTTTGGACTGCCTGCTCTGCCTGCCCATTGGAGGCTGGTTTAAACGGGGCTGAGGTGACATGTTTGATCCCATTGCGGGTCATGAATTCTTTAAACGTGGCACTGGTGAAACATGGCCCGTTGTCACTGACCAGTATGTCAGGCAGGCCGTGGGTGGTAAACATGGCCCTCAGGCTTTCAATGGTGGCGGTGGCGGTGCTTCCTGACATTATTTCACATTTAATCTATTTAAAAAGCATCCACCACCACCAGGAACATTTTACCGAGAAACGGGCCGGCATAGTCGACATGGATCCTCGACCATGGTCTGGAGGGCCAACAACACAAACTTAGTGGTGTCTCTCTGGGCTCGTTGCTCAACTGAGCACACACACTGCATTGCCGTACACAGGACTCTAAGTCAGAGTCGATACCGAGTCACCACACGTGGGATCTGGCTATCGCTTTCATCATTACTATACCCGGGTGTGTGCTGTGGAGAACCGAGATGAAAGTGTCCATGCCCTTTTTGGGTAGCACTACGCGGTTACCCCACAACAGGCAGTCTGCCTGAATGGACAGCTCGTCCTTTCGCCACTGGAACGGCTTGATTAGCTCTTGCCTTTCAATGGGGATGCTGGCCCAGCTCCCATGCAGTAAACAGTTTTTTACTAGGGACAGCAGAGGATCTTGGCTGGTCCAAGTCCTAATCTGGTGGGCCATGACAGGTAATTTATCATTATCAAACGCTTCTATGACCATCAACAATTCTGCGGGCTGCGCCACCATCAACAAGTTTGCAGGCTGCGCCATTTCCACCCCCGTGGTGGGCAGTGGTAGCCGACTGAGAGCATCCACACAGTTCTCGGTGCCTGGCTTGTGGCGGATGGTATAGTTATACGCAAATAGCACGAGTGCCCACCTTTGTATGCGGGCTGAGGCATTAGTATTTATCCCCTTGTTTCCAGCGAACAGGGATATGAGGGGCTTGTGATCGGTTTCCAGCTCAAATTTGAGGCCAAACAGGTACTGATGCATCTTCTTTACCCCGAACACAGACACACACTAATGCCTCTTTCTCAATCATGCTGTCGGCCCTCTCGGTCTTAGACAAGCTCCTGGAAGCATAGGCGACAGGTTGTAACTTCTCCGCAACATTAGCTTGTTGTAATACACACCCGACTCCATACGACAATGCATCACATGCTAGCACAAGTCTTTTACACGGGTTATACAATACAAGCAGCTTGTTGGAGCACAAAATGTTTCTGGCTTTCTCAAAAGCACTTACTTGATTTTCTTCCCATACCCAGTTCTCACCTTTACGCAATAACACATGTAGGGGCTCTAAGAGGGTGCTTAATCCCAGTAGGAAGTTACCAAAATAGTTGAGGAGTCCCAGGAACGACCGCAGCTCCGTGATGGTCTGTGGCCTGGGCGCATTCCTGATAGCCTCTGACTTGGTGCCTGTGGGCCGAATGCTGTCCGCTGCGATCTTTCTCCCCAAAAACTCCACCTGTTGCCATGATGACGCATTTCGACCTCTTCAGCCGCAGCCCTACGCGATTCAGTTGCTGGAGGACCTCCTTCAAGTTTTGTAGGTGCTCGGCGGTGTCCTGACCCGTGACCAATATATCATCCTGAAAAACCACCAAGCGTGGTATTGACTTGAGTAGGCTCTCCATGTTTCTCTGGAAGATCGCTGCAGCTGACCGAATTCCAAACGGGCATCTGTTGTAGATGAACAATCCCTTATGCGTGTTGATGCAGGTGAGGCCCTTCGAAGCCTCCTCCAGCTCCTGTGTCATGTAGGCCGAAGTCAGGTCGAGCTTGGTGAACGTTTTGCCTCCTGCCAGCGTCGCAAATAGGTCGTCTGCCTTAGGTAGCGGGTATTGGTCCTGTAGCGAGAAACGATTAACAGTTACTTTATAATCGCCGCAAATCCTGACCATGTCATCACTTTTGAGTACTGGAATAATCAGGCTGGCCCACTCGCTGAATTCCACTGGGGAGATGATGCCCTCGCGTTGCAGCCTGTCCAGCTCGATTTCCACTCTCTCCCTCATCATGTGAGGTACCGCTCGCGCCTTGTGGTGAATGGGTCGTGTCTCTGGGACCAAGTGGATCTGCATCTTCACCCCGGAAATGTTTCCAATGCCTGGTTCAAAAAGGGAAGGAAATTTGTTAAGAACCTGGGTTCATGAGGCCTCATCGACATGTGATGGCGCTCGGATGTCATCCCAGTTCGAGCGGATTTTGCCCAGCCAGCTCCTTCCAAGCAGTGTAGGGCCATTGCCCGGGACAATCCAGAGTGGCAGTTCATGCACCGTGCTCTCGTAGGTGATCTTGACCATGGCACTGCCCAGGACAGTGATGAGCTCTTTGGTATATGTTCTCAGTTTCGTGTGGATGGGCACAATAAATGGTGACGAGTATACGAATCCAACGCAAAGATACAGCAAACTTTGGGCATCCTGGAGAAGTTCTCATAGGGTGAGGACTGGGAAGCCTATGTCAAATGGCTAGACCAGTACTTTGTAGCCAACGAGCTGGACAGAGAAGAAAGCGCTGCAAAAAGGAGAGCGGTCCTCCTCACGGTCTGTGGGGAACTGACCTACAGCCTCATGAAGAATCTTCTGGCTCCAGTGAAACCCACAGAAAATTCATATGAGGAGCTGTGTACACTAGTTCTGGAGCATCTTAATCTGAGGGAGAGCGTGCTGATGGCAAGGTATTGGTTCTACACGTGGCAGCGATCTGAAGGTCAGGAAGTGGAGAGCTGCATCGCCGAGCTAAGGGGACTTGCAGGGCAATGTGAGTTTGATGGCTACCTGGAGCAGAAGCTCAGAGACGTTTTTGTACTGGGCATTGGCCACGTGACCATTCTATGAAAATATTTGACTGTAGAGACACCTACCCTCAGTAAGGCCATTGCCATAACACAGGTGTTTATGTCCACCAGTGATAACACCAAACAAATCTCTCAGCACACAAGTGTCAGCAATGTTCATAAATTAACTGGAACTGTGTTTGAAAATAGAAATGTACAGGGCAGAAACCATGAGTCTGCAACTGCCAGCAGGCCTCAGGTGACCCAGGTGACTCAGAGTCTGCAACAAAGGATGAATGCAAGGCAATTCACACCTTGTTGGCGTTGTGGAGGCTTCCATTCAGCCTATTCATGCCGCTTCAAAGGGTATGTTTGCAAGAGCTGTGGAACAATGGAGCACCTCCGAGCTTGCAGACGAGCTGCAAGCTCTGCAAAACCTGCTAACCACCACGTGGCAGAGGAAGATCGGTCCATGGTGGATCAAAGCAATTTCAAGCCTCAGAGAGAGGAGGCAGATGCTGAAGTACACGGGGTGCACACATTTTCGACGAAATGTCCACCTATAATGCTAAATGTAAAATTGAATGGCTTACCTGTAGCCATTGAACTGGACACTGGTGCTCGCCAATCCATCATGAGTAAAAATATATTTGAGAGACTGTGGTGCAACAAGGCACTTAGACCAGAGCTGAATCCTATCCTCGTCGCCAGTTATTGTGTTCCTAACACAGATGAGTCTGCATTCAGGGAGGTTAAAGTAACAGTGATCTCAGTCTTTATTAAGACATTCCAGAATGAGGAACTGGCCTTAGGAGCCGGCTTATATGCAGTGCTCCCTAGGGATGCTGGGATCCCTGGGGACTTCAGGGGATGTGATCCCTGGTGGTAGAACATGGGAGTGCATGCATTACAGATACCCAACATGGATGGTTTGGCTCAACTGTGCAAGGAGACTGTCGTGATAAGTCGTGACCATCTCCAGGCGTTTGTGGACTTCACAGATATCTTTCCCAAGTGTCACAACAGACACTCGAGGAGATGCGCGAGTAGACCACCGCCACCAATGCCTTGCGGCATGCATTGCTGGCGGGACAAGGTGCTGCACCTGAATGTGATGTGATGCCGCAGACTGAAAACGCCAGCACAAAAGCAGGTCAGGAGGAAGCAATTCATTCTGACTCGGACGGCGATCTCCCTGCTTTGTCTTCCCCTCCTACACATCCCCGCCCCCCTCCAACAGGCGATCACACCAGTAGTTCCCCCACTTATCAGGAAGACTTGGCAGGAAGTCTTGCTGTTGGCAGCTGCACGCCTGCGACGTCTCGGTGCACCCAGGGACCAAATTGGGTGGGTGGGCCTAATGTATGGGGAGGGAAATGTGGCCGCAGGTGATGTGTTAATTATTAATGTTTGTACTTGCTATTAATGGTTTACTGTGGGAGTGTTGTTTGAGGAGGTTGGCTCGGAGGATGAGTGGGTGGGTGTGTTGTTGGGTTGTTTGGGTTGCTGTTGTGGTAGTTGAAATAGAAATTTTGTTTGAGTAAAACAATTTTATTACATTTTACAAGTTACAATTGTTGTGCATTTTCTTATAATAACGTAATAACATATTAATATAAACAATGGCCGACCAGAGCGGGCAAGGATATAACGTAATGCAACGCTCACGCAAATGCAACCATTGTTTTGTGATAACTGTAACTGTAACTGTGACTGTCCACAATGAATGTTCATGCAAAGCATTCATTTACGAGCTGCTCATGCAACAGTTTTGCAGCCACGGAACTCCCACGGGGATTTTTCAGTCTTGCGGGTGGACGTGGGGGCATGGGTTCATCGCAGGGTTGAATGTCCTCCCTGGGAGTGCTCATCGGCCTCCTCCTGCCCCTCCTCCTCCTGCTGCTCCTCATCATGTATTTCTTTCACCTCCCCTCTTTCAGACTGGTAGCCTGATCTGGCATATGTTTTCCTCTCCTTATAGCTAGGTTAGGTAACATGCAACACACCACAATAATGTCAGTGATCTGGTCAGGATGGTACTGTAGGCTGTCTCCTGAGTGGTCCAGACATCTGAATCATTACTTTCGGACTCCAATTGTCTTTTCGACGATATTGCGTGTAGCAATGTGGCTTTTGTTGTAACGTTTCTCGGCTTCAGTAACGGGATTACGCGGGGGATCATGAGCCAGCTGGCAAGGTCATATCCTTTATCCCCCAGCATCCAACTGTGACCTTGTGGCTGATTGACAAACAGGTCAGATACAACACTCTCATGCAGGATATGTGCATCATGGATGCTGCCTGGTAAATTAGCATTTACTGCCATGATAATTTGGTTGTGGTCGACAACGAGCTGCACATTCAGCGAGTGAAATTCCTTTTGATTATGAAACACCTCCGTATTCTGTAAAGGTGATTTCAGGGCGATGTGCGTGCAGTCTATTGCTTCCTGTACCTTGGGGCAGTTTACTATTCTTGAGAACTCCAAAGCCCTCCCTGTTTGTGCCTCCCTGGTCATAGGAAAGCTTATAAAATCCATCCTGCGATCGTAAATGTCTTGAGTCACCTGTCGAATGGAGCAGTGTGTGGTGTGCTGAGAGATACCACAGATTTTGACCAGCTGAAGCCTGAAAGGAGCCCGATGCACAGAAAGATAGTGCCGCAGTAACTTTTACCTCAATGGGCAGTGCGATCCTGATGATGCTTTCAGACTGCAGACCCCCCTCGATGAGCTGACAAATCTCATCGATGACCTCCTTTCGGAAGTTCAACGTCCGAAGGCACGTGTTATCAGACAAGTTGAGGTAAGATTGCTTTTCCTTGTAAGTTCTTTGACTGGAAGGTCTCCTCCTATGTACATGCATTAGTCTGCGACCTCTACGATTGAGCACTTCACTAAACTCTTCACTTAGCTCAAGCTCAGATGCCAGCAGTTGTACACTTACAAGTAATGGCAGAGAAGCTGCAGCCCCCATCACTTTAATCATTATTTCTATTGCTATTACTTTATATAAATATTTATATAAATGCCCTTTCTACTACTAAACTGACCTTTCTACTAAAATAAATGAAAATAATTGTAATAATAAATATAAGTTTAAATTTGAGTGGATATATCTGTAAAATACACTTAATAACTCACAAATTAGTCAGCACTCTTGTTTTAGCAACCTTCTCCCTTCCTCCGATATTCAAAATGGTGTCAAAATGGTGTCCGTAGTGCCCAGTTCTGTGAGGAAAGCCCAGGGAAATAAACTATTCCCCAGTGTTGTTCTTGGCAAGCGATATGCCGGCGATGTGCCAAAAGTTACACTGGGCAATGTGCGGGCGATCACCTCGGCGATCAACTCGGCGATGTGAGCCGAAAGTGGGAGGATAATTTTTCGCCGATGTTCAAGCCTGAATTTCCACTTTTTTGTCAAAATGGACAATAAGGGGCTGTTTTGGGTGATATATGGATGATGTGAAGTGGAAAGTCTAGCCCATAGTTTATATAATTTAACATAATTCACTTAAAACAAGTTGATTATACATGACTGATAATGGATCACCGCTTCATGAATATCCTTAGTAACTACCTGATTTTGTTGTCAATCGTTCTTGTTCACGTTTTTAGTTCGTCCATCGCACTCTGTTATTGTTAGCTGGGAAGTTGATTATAAACTAAATAGGCAAGTAATTATCTTGGCGCTACTCCTATTTTAACCACAGTAACTTCAAGGAAATTCTGGGCTTATAGTGTTGGCATTTTGTGAAGAATATCACAAGGAATACTATTTTTACATACTTCCTTAGTCTTATAATCCAATCTCTGAAATCCAAGGCTCTGCCATATGTGGTATCTTTGCAGTGCTGTGAACTGCATTATATTTTGTGTCTCGATTTGGGAAATAATTTAACAACTGCTGAGTAGGGTAAACAAGTGAAAGTAAAATCGATGTTTTTAATATTATTCATTACTTAATTTTTAATTTACATGCAAAGTGTGAATATATAAAAAAGGTGAAAGTAGAGCAAGAAGAAGAAGCACAGTAATCCATTCATCTAATGCTAGTGAAGAGTTGAAGGATCTCCTGAGACAGGAAAGATAGAATTTGAGAGTGACAGCAAGCTTATCTCCACAGAAAAAATCTATGAGATCATAAAATTTAGTTCTAACAATTCATGAATTTACTACCAAACCAGAGCTGTCTGCAGTACTGCCGACCCATTTCCTTAGTTTCATATAGTTCTTCTACTAACTGAGGATAGTCTGACACTGACGAAAGATGAAACAAATATCTTTCATGTGTTACCTCATGCAACAATGAAGCAATGTTGATTTAGTGGAGTTGAAAACTTTCTTTGCACTTGTCATTTTTATGAGCTTTGTGAAGAAGACTCAACTGCCAGAGTTCTGGGCTAAAGTGATTATTCTGGCACTGGTTTGTCACAAAATTAAAGTAACTTTTTTCTCAAGTTCTTCTAAATTGCAGGTAATGCAGAAGGTTAGAGAAAGGTGAGACAATGGGGCCGAAATTCAGGGTCCCGATAATGCTCGTTACCACCGGAATGCGGCGGCCAGGCAGCGGAATCCAATAGCCGTCACCAACCAAATTCAGCTGAGGGGGCGGGGTCTCTGGCAGTCCCCACTGCCACCCCACCACTGCCAAGTGGTCATAGGTTTATCATCACTGCGCGCACCATCGGGACTCTCCACCTCCGTCGATATTCAGGCCTAAAATTACCACTGAGCGGTGCCCCCGACAGCTTTTTCTGTCAGTGCACCTTTCATTCCCTCCGTCAACCCTGACTGTGCGGTGGCCATTAAAAAAATGGGCCCAATGCCATCGCTGCCATTTAATTTTTTTTGACGGCTGACTTCCATGTCGGCCAGACACTATTGTGCCCCTTGGTTTGGCCTGGCCGCCAACAGGCAGCCTTGCACCACCTCTTGGTTGCCAGGCTGCTGGCCCGGCTGAAGCTCTCCCTGGTGGCGCAATGGCTGATCCGAAAGATTCGCCGATTCTCTCCCCTTTAAAGCAGTGGAGAGACGTGGTGATGCCGACACGCAATGATATCACTACCGCTCCGCTGCTCACTCAGCAGCGGAGAATCCTTCGCGCCTCCACTTCCGCCCCTCACCAGCACTTACTGCCGCACTTCCGACCCCATTATGACTGACTTCCTGGCCGTTTAAAAAAAAAGACAAAAACCTGAATATTGATCAAGCGTCAACCTCTTCCGAGACGGTGGTAAAAGCACTTTAAAAACAGTAAGTGCACTAGCTTTCTGGTGGGCCTGAATTTTGGCCCCAATGTATCTTGTCACACGATATTCTCAATTTGCATGATTGCTATCTGCAAATCGGAGCTTGATGCATGCCGAAATAAATGGAAGGGAAGCTCATGTTAGAGTACACAACTCCAATGAGTTAAAGTTTAGGATATACAAATACAGAAACGTAGAAGTTCCCAACACAGAGACCATTCAGGCCATTGAGTCTGCACTGGCTCTTTGCTGGAGCAATCCAGAACTAAACCCACTCTCCCACTCTCTGGCCATTGCCACAGAGATCACAACAATGTTCTTGTACTGTATGCCCATACTTAAATATTGAATTCTCTTGGCTTTTTTAATGCTTTTATCTGCCTGCACTTGCAATGTCAAATAATTCTGGCCTGTAATCTGCAGTCAACGGCGAAGCAAAGGCGTTCGCGCCATTGGCCCCGAAGAAAGCTACCCACAAAGATATTGCGATCGCTGTGGCAAGAGGTTCGACTTTTTAACGTTCAGTTGAGATCGGTGTAAGATAATGAGGAAATCCTTGTGAGAGTTGCAGTGACATCAAAAAACTGTCTAAGCAGCCAATCACAACGTAGAATTCTCAGTTCGAAAACCAGGAAGTGAAGAAGCTCCTTTTATTCTAACATTTTAGAAATGTTATAAAGAGCAAAACAAAGATTGGGGCTCTCACGTGGGGAAAAGGTAAACCTGAAATAAAGATGGACAAACTTTTTAAAAAGATAATTTTTTTTAATTACTTAAAAATTGTAACTTAATGGAGAAATTTGACACTCCATAAAATTAAAATTAGTTTTTCAGGGCCATGACATTTACTTCGCAGTCAATACGCTGTTAAAACCCCAGTTGCACATAATCCAAACTGGTCTAACTTGTAATGGGGAATTTAACAGCAGATTACCGCAGAAAAGCTGAAATTTTCGTCAGTTTCACTGATTTCCCTGATGGCACTGTGCAATCAGTGCAACCACTGGCAGCCAGTGTCGGAGCAATGAATGACAGATCGCAACTTCAGCATTTCCACGTGAGGGATGCGCACGTGCTACATTCTGAAGTTGCGGTCAGTTTCAAAGGGGTAATAACAGTGAAGGCTGTTCATTCATGGTTATTACCCACCGCAAATTCCGGGCAAACATTTTTTAACCCCTAGATTTTCATGTTCATCCACATCCTTTAGCATCTTCCAATTGAGTGCGTACTCTCATTCCTTGTTCTCATTTTTCAGAATCTATAAACAGCATGTTTGGGTAAAACTGAATATTTGTCAGGTTAGCAAGTATATTTGGGTTAGGGTGATGGAGTAGAACAATATTAATAGAGGCAAGATGTTGTATTTTCTTGGTTTGGATTGGTAAACGCTATACTCCAATCAGTATCCTATCTCTTGCTTCTTTTAATCCTCTGCACTTGGAAGTGATCAGTGCCTGTGGAATAGTAATGCCAAATGGAAAAATATATCTTACATTGTGGCAGATAAAACATTGAGGAAGGGAGAAGTAGAACGTTGCAGGAAACCTCTGCCTAAATAATCCCTGATGGTGAGATGATTATTACTAGGAAACAGAATTGAAATACTGATTTTTATTCTTGTGAAGCCTGTTCTTAAACCAATTATTATAAGAATATAAAAGTTTTGATGACTGGAATGATCGCTAAATAAGTTACATAATATAGTTTCAAAGTTCATCAAAAAAAGCTAATCTTAAACAGTGCATCAAGCATAACAGGTTTTCCCTGAAGAAGCTAAAAATGAGGTGGCAAACTGGGGAAGCTGCAACACAGGACTACATGCATGCTAAACAGCAGAAGCAGCAGGCTATAGACAGAGCTAAATGATCCCACAACTAACGGATCAGATCAAAGCTCTGCAGTGCTGTCACATCCAGTCGTGAATGGCAATGGACAATTAAACAACTAATGGGAAGAGAAGGCTCCATGAATATCCCCATCCTCAATAATGGCGGAACCCAGCATGCAACTGCAAAATACAAGACTGAAGCGTATGCAACCATCTTCAGCCAGAAGTGCTGAGTGGACAATCCATCTCGGCCTCCTCCTGGGATCCCCACCATCAAAGCAGCCAGTCTTCAGCCAATTTGATTCACTCCATGTGATATCAAGAAAGAGCTTAGCAGCTACAGCAAAGGCTATGGGCCCAGACAAGATCCCAGCTGTAGTGTTGAAGAATTGTGTTCCAGAACTAGCCTCACCTCTAGTCCAGCTGTTCTATTACAGCTGCAACACTGCCATCTACCCGACAAAGTGGAAAATACCTTAGGTATGTCCTGCCACAAAAAGCAGGACAAATCCAATCTGGCCAATTACCGTCCCATCAGTCTACTCTTAATCATCAGCAAAGTGATGGAAGTTGTCGTCGACAATGCTATCAAACAGCAGTTACTCACGAATATCCTGCTCATCGATGCTCAGTTTGGATTCTGCCAGGACCACTCGGCTCCAGACTTCATTACAGCCTTGGTCCAAACATGGACAAAGGAGCTGAATTCCAGAGGTGAGGCAAGAGTGATAGCTCTTGACTTCAAGGCAGCAATTGACAGTGTGTGACATCAAGAAGCGCTAATAAAATTGAAGTCAATGGGTATTGGGGGACGGTGGAACACTCCACTGGCTGGGGTCATAATTAGCACAAAGGAGGATGATTGTGGCTGTTGGAGGTCAATCATCTCAGCCCCAGGATATTGCTACAAGAGTTCCTCAAGGCAGTGGCCTAGGCCAAATCAACTTCAGCAACTTCATCAATGACTGTCCCTCCACTACACGTACATATCCAAGTTCTTTTAAAATCCGATGAGGGTTTATGCCTCTACCCCGCTTTCAGACAGTGAGTTGCAGACCCTCATCACCCTCTGGATTAAATAAATTCCCTAACTCCCCAAAGCTTTTCCACCATCTACAAGGCACAAGTCAGGAGTGGGATGGAATATTCTCCACTTGATGAGTGCAGCTCCAACAACTCTCAAGAAGCTCGACACCATCCAGGACAAAGCAGCCCACTTGATTGGCACCCCATCCACCACCTTAAACATTCGCGCCCACCATCACCAGCGCACCATGTCTGAAGTGTATGCTATCTACAAGATGCACTGCAGCTATTCACCAAGGCTTCTTCTACAGCATCTCCAAAACCTGCAACGTATTCCCCCTAGAAGGACAGGCAGCAGGCGCATGGGATCACCATCACGTTCAAGTCACACACCATCCTGACTTTGAAATGTATTGCTGTTCCTTCATTGTCACTGGCTCAAAATACTGGAACTCTCTACCTAACCTGTGGGAGTACCTTTACCACACGGACTGCAATGGTTCAAGAATGTGGAGAAAATTAAATTAAGACAATCTAGTCATTTGGGAAGAGTCGTTGCCCGAGTTACATTTCAAATACAAAATAAAAACTGCATTCAGCATGGCAGTACAAAGCTTGTTCCTGCTCGGGATGAACACAAAGATGAGATCTCACAGGTGTGCTTCATATGGCTTCCTGCTTACATATCAAACTGTATGAGGAAATGCCACACTTTCGTAAGTTATGTCTCACAGTAACAATTTTGAATTATTTAAGTGTTATGCTGAGCCCTAGGATATATCACTTTCCAAGACAATGAAGGTTCCTTGTTCTTTTAAATCAAGGCTCTGACGTATGATTTAGCGGCCAAAGAAAAAGAAAACAAATCTACAGATTCCATTAGACTGCTACTATTTTACTTTCTACCTGATTTTGTAAAAAATTGTTACAATTGTATTATCTCTTCTGTTCAACAAGATCATCAAATTATCCATCTTAGTCATGGTGAAACATAAAACTATTTCCTTCTCAACTTAGAATTCACATTTAGAGCAAATTTGGTTTTAAAATACAACATGCAGGCACTGTGTACACTAACTGTATGCAAAAACATCCTTTAAAATTATTGCCTCTAGTAATTAACAAAGTCCAGAGGAGAAATCACTCAAGGAGTAGTGTGCATAATCTTTCCTGCACTATTACCGAATGTCACACAAGAATTGGCCAGAACAGGAAATTGCCTTTTTGATTATGAACACTTATTCTAATTTGGGATGAATTGCCTTTTCAAATAATACAACAGATAGAGGAGAAAATTATCTCTGAACATTTACAACGAGGGAATTTAAAAGATTCCCTTGAGTTTCTATGTTTTCATTAGAAACTGGGGCCTCATAAAGGGAGTAAATTGGAGAGCCTATTTTTAAGCAGGTTATTTAAATTGGACAATCAGCATAGAACTGGTGGACACAAGTACAAAATTAACAAGCCTCACATTAAGCTAGGGAACTAATATTTTCTCTGCCCACAGAGCAGTGGGTATATAGAATAGATTCCCAGCAAACACACGTAATACTGTGTTGATTACCTCCCTACCAAAGCTCTATGAATTTCTGGGTCGAAATGGAATTGCAAGTTGTAGAGATACATATGGAGAGAGATAATCAAATTCTCCATGGAATATGATGGTTCTTGCGCCGCAGGGACTATGGAAATGCCATCTGTGGAAATCAACAGGTTTGAATAATAGAAAGACAAGAATAGATTGATATTCTGGAGTTTTGCTTGATTACCTTTGGAGGTCAGAGATAAATTTTACAGAAAACTCCCGGAGGATATTAAATAAGCTGGTTAGAGTCTATGTTAGATCAATTGTATATAATCTGTGGAAGCAGCAGCCTTGATGGGTTGAATTACATTCCTTATCCATGATTTCATATGGCCTTTAATGAGAATCGTTCAATTATGAACAGCCACCAATAAGTATAGCTAGAGGAATGTATTTGTTTTTAATAAACTGTCAGTTACAAAGGACGAAATTAATTACACCAGTAAAATGAGTACTTTTCAGAACAGTCTACTGATATGGCCAACAAATTAATGGGAAAAGCATACGTTAGACCTGGATCACTGAAAACTTGGAATCATCATCCATCAATCACTTCTTTCTCGTGTTACAGGGAGAATTCCCTCTGTTGCAGCAAAAACACCTGTTTGAGCCACACCCAAGTTAAATCTTTCCTTATCTCAGGCAGTTGCCTATTGGATGTTAAGCATACATCCCTTAAATGGGCACAACCAATACAACTGTAACTTACCAATAAAAATTAAAAGGAAATTTAACAAATGAAATTAAAATACTGTTCCTTGGGGTGATGTTGCACTCCAGTCCCTCAGGTGCCCACTGGTCACAGAAGGCCTCGAGTGTGCCAGTGGACACCTCTCCTGTGTTACAGGCAGCAAAAATAAAGGCAATGATTGCACCATAACTAAAGAGACTAAACAGACAATCCAGGTGCTGTTGCAGGAGGCTTTCATTTAGAGACCAGCAATTGGCAAATGATCAAGTAAAACTGTATTTAGAGATAAGCTCGTATATGGAAAATAGCAGTTAGACAAATGGAGCAGGTGAATTTAATGGACCGTTCCCTCATTTAAACTTCAAATAACTTTGTTCAATTAAACGTACAAAATTTGCATTTAAATTGGTGAGAATTTAATTTATTGGACCTGTTGAACTTTTGAAGACTAAGGCAATAATATGGCACTGCAATGCGAATCCAGTAGTTGATAGGAATGTGGTTCCATTCTCATTTTGTTTGCCTTTCGGCTATGGCAGTAAAACATCAAGCTATTCATATTTGTCCTGGAGGTATTTGAACAGAAACCTGTTTTCTTTATTTGTCTTTCCTCTATAGGAAAATGTGATACTGGATGCCTTTGTTGCTCAGCTGCTAGACATATATACTGGGTCTTAACTATTTTTGGTTGTTTTCACTGCACCATTGAGGTCAACCTGCCGTAATTATCCTCTAATTGCTCAATTTCTAGAACTAATCTGAAAAATGACTATAAAATAAAGCAAATATGTATGCTAATTTTATATTACTGTGGCATTTTGTCATCCTCTAGGAAAGTTCTGAAAGATGCAAAATTCACAAGAACCCCCCCAGTGTTTGGGCTCATTCGAAAGGAAATTTAATTTGGGACTATCTACCGGAAAGTTTGAAATCCTAAAGTGCTTGTGGAAGAAACTACGAACTTTAATCGAATTTTGGATTTTAAAAGACGAATTCGAGCCTGTGGGCGGGCCTAAAGAACTAAGGAAGCCCACTTGATTATTGGAACTGTCTAGGCGTTGAGACTAAGTTAACTTGTCTGGAGGAATGGACATTCGAAAACCCTTCTCCACAGGAGACATTTACATTACAACAATATTTCAGAGATGGCCAGCCATCAAACCAAACTGAGAAAAGCTATCTTCAGCATGAATAAGAACAAAGGGCCCACTACAGCCTGTATGTGAAAAACCAAGCACAAAAGAACATTGCGATTAGCAAACTAATATTTCCATCAGGAAATAGATTTAGAAATACAACCCACCCAAGACATATTAACTTTTAACGAGCCTGCCAAAATATTACAAAGAAAAGTCAAGCCCGCCAAATTTAAACAAAGAATTCTGAACTGATTTGGTGCAAAGATTAGAACCACTCAAACCGTATAACTGGCCCCCTGTTTCAACAGAGGGTATGACACACTTTGCCATACAACCGAGACCACGCCAATGCCATCAAGAAGGGAGAGAAACCAATGTGACAGTTGTAAACTAACTTCTCCAACCTCAAAGTCCTGAAGCCCTGAAGGAAGGAAGAACATCACCATCGTGGCAGCAACCGACCACAGCCAACGTGGTCTCAACGAAAAACCACCGCGATCGACCAAACTCGAAACAAAACTCCAACAGGAAGAAGCTGAAGAATCGAAAAGTTTCCACTCTACAATCTAAGGCCTGACTACCAACAGGTGAAAACATTACCTAAAGAGACTTTGAACCTATTTCTAATGGAGAAAACCGGGTACTTACCCCAAAGATCCAAAATGCGCCTTACCGCATAAGCAGACTCAACCCAACTGAAGATTGCGCAGTAAGAAGTCTTCTCCAATGGTCGGGATATGGCAAGCAGAACCTACAGAATTCAACGAACCCCGCTAACTGATCAGAAAGGATTGGTAAGCATAGTCCCTGCCTGCCCTGGAGTCTAACCTAGCTAGGATTAGGTATTGGGAGGTGGGAGGTGTAATTTTTACTGCAACCCCCTTTGAATGTGTAATGTATTGTTGTTTATTGGAATGATTATAAGTTTGACATTGTATTTACTTGTCTGTAATAAAATCAAAGTTCTTTTGCACCAAACCAGTTGTCCTTTGCACTTTATCACATCCTCCAAATAAATCCAGAGTCGAGAACCCAGGGAGTGGGAACAATTCAAACCGCTCAAGTTGGTCAGAGGTAAACCTGACCCCTGGGACCACCCCCTTACAGTTCCCATAATGCGTTATTTATGGCACTTGCATGTCTTGGATTGTCACACTCACATAAAAGAAAAGTACCTTCTAGCACAACAGGAAAGTTCATTTGAATGCAATTCAAGGCTATTTTTTACTTTTTGCACACAGAACAGTATCTACAAAAGGGAAAATGCACTGGATTCCTGTATAGCATCCAAAGTAGAAGAAGGTTCAATATTATTAAAGCAAACAGAACTAAAACTTGCTGTACTTGATCATTATGCTCATCAGTGTGAGGTACGTTAGTAATCAATTACTCAAGTAATTTAAAACAGAATACCCAGTTTCCAATACTCAGCAGCATAATATGCGGTTCATAACTCACTCGGGTAACTTTCCAGAGACTGATTCCACAAGTAACTAAAACAAACTATCTGACACCTTCTGAAAGGCAACCTAAAAAACATATCTCTGCTTGTGACAAGAACTGACCTGAAAGATTTCACTTCCAGCATAATAGCAGATTTAACCCCTGTGCAAAGAGAAGCATTGTATCAAGAAAATAACAAAATCAAAGGCTTCAAAGTTTACCTTGCTATATCTGTGAAAGCAGTAAGCCCATTAATTAAATATTAGCACATTCCTGGGATTTAGCTCCTGGTAAGTTAGAGGATGTGTTGCTTTTATGTGAAGACAGGAACATTCTGCCATGTGAAACACAAGGGGGATGGATTTCCTCAGGGCGTCTCCAGCTGCCTAACCATAACTCCTGCAGAAGTTCAGTAGAAACCTGTTTGCGCATTTCTCATTGATAGCAGGCAGTGGAGTTGAAAATGGCCCAACTGTGGCAACAGTATTTTGTCTTCCTGGAGAGTTGTCCTGTACATTGCAAATAACCATCTTTGCTTCTTTATACTTTTTGTAAAGTGATACATAGATCTTTGCATGAAATGTAAGTTACATCTGAAGTGTGGTGGACAGGAAAGGGGCACATACATAAGATTATTGTATTCTAGATATGTTGGTTCTCAATAATTGGATATGATGAAAATGTGACAGAAAACTCAATAAAGCTTAAACTATCTAATCCTGTACCATTTTTGCTGATCAATTTTGAGAATTGTCACATGCCGTTTACCCTGTTTTTGTGTTTAAATGTATAATAGACTGATGAGATAAAAATCTTGTTTTTTATCCAGGACAAGGAAAGTCTTTGTCCTTCAGGCCCATACATGCTTGCTCCTATCATTCAGCTGATTTCATCCCTGTGTGTCAACCTGCCCTTCCTCAACAGCCACCTCCAGAAAACTCCAACCAATTTAGATCTCCTCTGTTAAAAATCTCTCTGTGACCTCTCATGGTTGATCAGGTAAACCCCAGTAACACCGAGCTTGGGTTATCAGGCTCATAAAGCGTGGGTCCCTAATTCTGAAGTTTCTTGTCTATTATTTCTGCCTATGTCAGATTTGTATTTGTCACAAGACCACTCCTTTTATTGGCAGAAAAATACTACTACTCTAACGATGAAGGATATGACTTTTACCAGCTCTGTGCCACTGGACGGAAATAGAAAAATTTAGTGGTGATTCAAGAGGGAAAGGGAACAACAGCATATATTGAGGAGGACCAACCAGATGAACATGGGGAAAACCAACAGCCAGCATGGAGGAGTAACGGGAATGGAGGACCAATGGGAGAGCAGTAGGAAAGCACCAACAGGGATGAAAAAATCCAGGAGCCTGAATGGGTGGCAGTAAAAAATGGGCACGGTATACCAAAGTTGATGGCCTTTATACTGCCTTTTTATTGATAATTGCAACAAGATTTAATTCTGTATTTATTTATTGAGAAAATACATGGATAACATTCTATTTCAATGTGAAGTATTTCTTGAATCTGATATTTATGTGTTTATTTGCGGCTCCTCGGGTTTCATGGTTTGAAACTGAGTAGTTCATGAACAGAAGAAATGGTACATCCTTAGACCAGTTCCTTTCAGTGGTTCCTTTTCCATAGAATAGTATGGCACCTGTATGTGCAAATGCTGTAATATGGCTTTGATTAATGCTTCTGTTTTAAACATATGTACAGTACAATGAATGTACATTTAATGTACAAGACTAGCTACTCATTTAATAGGGTACATGTATTGCTCCTGTGCTCTCAAAAGAGAACTAGATTCAAAGGAAGCACAAGATGGAGGTATCATTACAATGCTGGTGTGCTGATTTTCTGGGCTTATTTTTTTGCTTGTTCCTAGGGTATGGGCATTGTTGGCAAGGCCAGCCATTATTTCCCATCCCTACATGCCATTGAGAGGGTGTTGATCAGCCACCTTCTTGAACTGTTGTAGTCCGTGAGATGAAGGTACTCCTCCAGTGCTGTTAGGGAGGGAGTTCCAAGATTCTGACCCAGTGACGATGAAGGAACGGCGACATATTTCCAAGTCAGGATGGTGTGTAACTTGGAGGGGAACAGGCAGGTGGTAGTGTTCCCATGCACCTGCTGCCCTTGTCCTTCTAGGTGGTAGAGGTCACGGGTTTGGGAAGTGCTGCCTAAAAGGCTTTGCCGATGATACACACTGCAGCCAGGGCGCACCGGTGGTGGAGGGAGTGAATGTTTAAGGTGGTGGATGGGCTGCTAATTAAGTGGCTGCTTTGTCCTGGATGGTGTCGAGCATCTAGAATGCTGTTGGAGCTGCACTCATCCAGGCAAGTGGAGAATATTCCTTTATACTCCTGACTTGTGCCTTATAGATGGTGTAAAGGCTTTGGGTATTCAGGAGGTGAGACACTCATCACAGAATACCTAGCCTTTGATCTGTTCTTCAAACCACAGTATATATGTGACTGGTCCAGTTAAGTTACTGGTCAATGGTGACCCCCCAGGATGTTGATGGTCAAGGATTCACAATGTTAATATCATTGAATGTCAAGGGGTGGTGGTTAGTTTCTTGCTTGTTGGAAATAGTCATTGCCTGGCACTTTTGTGGTGCGAATGTTACTTGCCACTTGTCAGCCCAAGCATGAATGTCATCCAGGTCTTGCTGCATGTGGGCATGGACTGCTTCATTTTCTGAGGAGTTGAGAATGGAACTGGACACTGTACAATGAATCAGTGAACATCCCCACTTCTGATCTTATGATGGAGGGAAGGTCATTGATGAAGCAGCTGAAGATGGTTGGGCCTAGGACACTGCCTGAAGGAACTCCTGCAGCAATATCATGGGCCTGAAATGATTGGCCTCCAACAAATGCAACCATCTTCCTTTGTGCTAGGTATGACTCCAGCCATTGGAGAGTTTCCCCCTGATTCCCATTGACTTCAATTTTACTCGGGCTTCTTGATGCCACACTCGCTCAAATGCTGCCTGAGGTCAAAGTCAGTCACTCTCACCTCACCTCTGGAATTCAGTTCTTTTGTCCATGTTGGGCCAAGGCTGTAATGAGGTCTGGAGCCGAGTGGTTCTGGCTGAACTCGAACTTAGCATCGCTGAGCAGGTTATTGGTGAGTAAGTGCCGCTTGATAACAATGTTGACGACACCTTCCATCACTTTGTTGATGATTGAGAGTAGACTGACGGAGTGGTAATTAGCTAGATCGGATTTGTTCTCCTCTTTGTGGACAGGACATACCTGGGCAACTTTGCACATTGTCAGGTAGATGCCAGTTTTGTAACTGTACTGGAACAGCTTGGCTAAAGGTGCGGCTAGTTCTGGAGCACAAGTCTTCAGCATGACAGCCAGGATGTTGTTGGGGTCCAAAGCCTTTTCTGTATCCAATGTGGTCAGCCGTTACTTGATGGAGTGAATCAAATTGGCTGAAGACTGGCTTCTGTGATGGTGGGGACCTCAGGAGGAGGCCGAGATGGATCATCCACTTGTCTCAACACTTCTGGCTGAAGATGTTTGCACTCACGTGCTGGGCTCTGCCATTGTTGGGGATGGGAATATTCATGGAGCCTCCTCCTCCCATTAGTTGTTGAATTGTCCACCATCATTCACAACTGGATGTGACAGGACAGCAGAGTTTTAATCTGATCCGTTGGTCGTGGGATCACTTAGGTCTGTCGGTAGTATGCTGCTTCCACTGCTTAGCATGCATGCAGTCCTGTATTGCAGCTTCCCCAGGTTTGCACCTCATTTTCAGGTACATTTGGTGCTGCTCCTGGCATGCTCTTCTGCACTCATTGAACCAGGGTTGGTCCCCTTGCGTGCTGGTAGCGGTAGAGTGGGGGATATACTGGACCATGATAGTAGTGGAATACAATTCTGATGCTGCTGATGATCCACAGCACCTCATGGATGCCCAGTTTTGAGCTGCTATATCTGTTCTGAATCTATCCCGTTTAGCATAGCAGTAGTACCACACAACACAATGGAGCGTGTTCGCAGTGTGAATACAGGACTTGGTCTCCACAATGACTGTTTGGTGGTCACTCCTAGCAATATTGTCATGGATGGATGCATCTGTGACAGGTAGATTGGTGAGGATGAGGTCAAGTAGGTTTTTCCCTCCTGTTCTCTTACCACCTGCTGCAGGCTCAGTCTGGCAGCTATATCCTTCAGGACTTGACACGCTCGGTCAGTAATGGTGCTACCGAGCCACTCTTGGTGATGGACATTGAAGTCCCCTACTCAGAGTAAATTCTGTGCCCTTGCTACCCTCAGTGCTTCTTCCAAGTGGTGTTCAACATGGAGGAGCACTGATCTATCAACTGAGGGAAGGCAGTTGGTGGTAATCAGCAGGAGGTTTCCTTGCTCATGCTTGACCTGAAGCCATGAGACTTCATGGGGTCCGGAGTCAATGTTGAGGACTGCCAGGGCCAGTGGGGCAGGACATACATAGGGATGGTGATGGAGGCGTTTAGGACATTAGCTGAAAGTTTTGATTCTGTGAGTATGACTATGTCAAGCTGTTGCTTGACTAGTCTGTGGGACAGCTCTCCCAATTTTGGCACGTCCCCAGATGTAAGTGAGGTGGACTTTGTCGGGTCCACTGGGCTGGGTAGTTGTGTCCGAATCCGGTGCCTAGGTCGATGCCGGGTGATCCGTCCAGTTTTATTCTTATTATTGTTTATCATACCGGTTCTACACAACTGCGTGGCTTGGTAGGCCATTTCAGAGGACATTAAGAGTCAACCACATTGCTGTGGGTCTGGAATCACTTATAGACCAGACTGGTAAGGACGGCAGATTTCTTTTCCTGAAGGACATTAGTGAAGCAGATGAGTTTTTACGATAATGCAATAGTTTCATGGTCACCATTACTGATACTAGCTTTTTATTCCAGATTTATTTAATTAATTGAATTTAAATTTCCCAGTTGCGATGGTGGGACTTGAACTCAAGTCTCTGGATCATTAGTCCAGGTCTCTGGGTTACAATCCAGTAACATAACTCTTCGAGTGCGGCTCCCTGCTGTAAGCATGGAATCAGTGAAGTCAAAATTGGATAGTCCGGGCCTGCTGGGGCGAACTTGGTGCCATGTGCCATCCTTGCACCAGAATTGGTAGGCCAAAGGCACAATCAATATTGGGCCTCATTTAAATTAGACCAGTGAGCTAAGGGTGCCTACTGCATGTCTCCAGGCAGCTCATTGGTGAAATGGATTTAAATCTCTGGCCACTGGGTCAATAGCAGTGGTCCTCAAGTAGGTCCCGGGATGAGAGGGGGCCAAGTGGTGGCCAGCAATAGACTATGGGACTGCTATGGCATTGTAAGGAGCATTATTGCTCCTCCCGGCTTGATTGCTCAGCACCAGCAGCATTCAAGGTCGCCCAATCTCAGGAAATTATCCCTAAACAGGTGATAGGAACCTGATTTGCATATATTTCAGCCTTTACCAATATGGTGGGTGGTGCACTTACATTGCTCGCCATATTTGATGCTTAGGTTTGTGACATCATTGGATATTTTATATAAATTGCATGCTGGATGATAAAACTACTTTCAATTTTTACATATTGCTATCAGGACACAGATATTATGCAAGGTCACTGCTTAATAGAGGTCCTAATCATGCAGTTATCATGAATTAATTGTACGTACTTTAAAAATAATTAGTAATAGACTGTTGAGATGGTGGCGCAGTCTGTTTAAATATCTCAAACTTCCATTTGCCAGCAGAATTTTATTAAATTAATAATACCAAACTTTGCAGCTGCATTTATGATGGATAATATCATTCTGTCATATTGAATTTTACTGAGTAAGCTTAAAACCAAAACTGCTAACCAGACTAAAGTATTTTAGATGTACTGGCTGTAGGCAGATGCAAATAAAATTGTAAACACATTTTTTCCCAAAAGTTATTGCACATTAAATTGAGAAATTTAAATAAAGAGCTTAGTACAGGATACTACCAAGGTTGAAAGGAATTTTGAGGGGCTAATGAGTAAAACCAGCCAGCTGACACAGGAGCAAAGATCTTTGAGCCATTTTGGGATCTGGGCCTCATTTAAATAGAAATGGTGAGCTGTGGTTGCCAAACAGGCGACTTAATGTAGCTCACTGGATCGGGTGCCAAAGGCAGGCGGCAAGATAAGGGCTGGGGGTTATTAGCTGTGATGATTACGGATTTGGTTATTTATATCAGAGGAGAAAGGCAAGACTGAAACAGTTAAAGAGCTTTTCAACTGTGAGGAGCTGGAAAAGTAAGTTAAAGCATGAGATGATGCATAAATCAATTTCAACACAGTGAGAATAAAAGGGAAGCTGTGAATGAAATCATCTTCTCACCTTCTAATCCTTTCATAGCATTGCTCCTCTGTAGCCTTCTCTAGCACTAAGCCCATGTTATACTACCATTCAGTCAGCTCTAATCTATTGTACATTCTCTTCTTTCCCCATTCTCCCATTCATGACAGAGCTTTGAGTGATCTTGACCTCATACCCTGGAGCTCCCTCCATAAACCGTTTTATTCTGCTACATTTCTCCCCTCTTTCGAAAGCCTCGTCAAAAACTAACTCTTTGGCAGCACCTTTGATGACCTCACTCTTACTCCTGGGAAGTGAATGGAGGTGATTGAAGACACACCTGAAGAGGTAAATTTTAATGAAACTTTTCAAAATAGAGAGAGATGTAGCAAGATGAAGGAGTTTGTCCTGCTCAGGTGTGACCACTGAAACAAAAGTGCCTTGGGATATTTTGCTATGTTAAAGGCACTGTTTTTAAATGCAAGTTGTTGTTGACAGAATGAGAAGTATAATCAGGATATCTGGAGCCAAGAGAAACAAAAGAGAACATTCAGAGCAATAATGACCACAGTCGCAGCTATAAAATAGAGAAAGAAAGAAAAGTTGTTTGTGAGAGACAGATTGTCAGTTGAAGGTGAGCGAAGAGTCGCCTATCAGACAGCAATCACACAATGGATCAAGCATTATAATCTTGGATAAATGGATTTATAAAGAGTTAAAAGTTGGTGTTTGACATAACAGTCAAAGAAATAGTTCTGCGATGTTATTGTTAATAATCATCAACGACAGCTCGGTTCTGATGAAAGTCATCGATCTGAAATGATAACTCTGTTTCTCTCTCCACATTGTTGCCTGACCTGCTGAGTGTTTTCCAACATTTTCTATTTTTATCTCAGATTCTGATCTGGTTTTGGAGATAGTAGAATTCAGTATTCGTAAAGCTGCATCTGATGATTCAACTGCTACAGCCACAGTGCTGCTTGCGACTCATTACCTGCACGACTTCAGGAAAACACTTTTGTTCCAATTTTCTTCTCTTTTGTCTTTTCATCTCCTGAAAGCTGTACTACAGTTCTACAGGTACAGCTGATAACCCACTGGAATATCAGCCAAATAGACTCAAGTGTGAGCCTATGTGATGAGGTAAGCATAGTATTTGTCTTGGATGCTGGGGTGGAGGTGTAAATCATAGCCAAGTCAAATCTTATCCTCACTTGACATGCACATTGTTTCCAGTAAGCATCATTAGATGCCAATTGGCAGCAAGAATACTGGCCTATTTTTACTTCCCAGCCCATAGGCACTAAGGACAAATGCAAAAGCTAGACTGGCACGCGAGGTAACTCAGCACAGACCAGGATTAGAATATAAGATCTTCCTGGAGAGTTTACATTAGTTGTACAAAGCTCTGGTTGGGCCACATCTGCACTACTCTGTTCATTTCTGTGGCACCACAACTCAGGAAGGATATATTGGTCTTGGAGGGGGTGCAGCGCAAATTCAGCAGAATTATACCATAGCTAAAAGGGTCAAATTATGAGAACAGGATGCACGCAAGTCGTATCTAACAAATCTTTAATGAATTGTTTGAGAAGGTAACTAACATGGTAGATAAAGAAGTATGTTTGGATATTCAAGAAGGCATTCAAAAAGGTTCCACATAAGAGACTAACAAAAAATGAGAGTGCATGGAATTGGAGGCAACCTATTGGCTTGGATAGGAAATTGGTTAGGAGATAGGAGTCAGAGAGTAGGGATAATGGGGGAAATATTCATGTTCGCCAGCAAATTTGCCACGTTACTGGCAGTGCAGTTAATGGCCACTGGAAATGGCCACAACTCTAACCAGGAAAAATTGGTTGGGCGCATGCATATAGGTGGTGCAACACTCACATTCCATGCAACGCCATCCTGATGGTGTTGCTGGAGGGATTCGGGTGACGATCCTGTCCAGGTGCAGTGTGACAGCTTCCCACAGCCTCTGTGAGCAAAGCTATAGAGCTCACAAGGAATTGTGGGCAATAAAGAAGTCTGAGAATCAAAGGGGCCATGCACACTCAAGCAATACAAAAGAAATGCAGTGAGTCAATACATTTTTCAGCTATTTGCGCATTTAAGAAATATGCAATATTTAAAAGAAGTTCCAAATATGAATATTCAGCTGCTAAAGCTGAATTACCTTCCTAACCTCAACAAATGGGAAAGTTGCCTGAGCGCTAACACAAATGGCTCAGCAAGAAGGGGCACACTGGCTCTCACACACAGCATTCCAGCTTTTTGTGGGGGTTCAACCATAAAGCACTCGCTGCACATCACTGCTCCCCAGTCATCAAGATCCACGGCACGGACCTGGACAATGTGGGCCATTTCCCATACCTTGGGAGCCTCTTACAACAAAAGCAGACATTGATGAGGAGATTCAACACTGCCTCCAGTGCGCCAGCACAACCTTTGGCCACCTGAAGAAAAAAGTGTTTGAAGACCAGACCCTCAAAACTACCACCAAGCTCATGGTCTACAGGGCTGTAGTAATACCCGCCCTCCTGTATGGCACAGAGGCATGGACCATGTACAGTAGACACCTCAAGTCACTGGAGAAATGCCATCAACGATGCCTTCGCAAGATCCTACAAATCCCCTGGGAGGACAGACACACCAACATTCGCATCCTCAACCAGGCCAACATCCCCAGCATTGAAACACTGACCACACTGGCCACATTGTCCGCATGCCAGACACGAGACTCCCAAAGCAAGCGCTCTACTCTGAACTCCTTCATAGCAAATGATCCAAGGGTGGACAGAGGAAACATTATAAGGACACCCTTAAAACCTCCCTGATAAAGTAGGGCATCCCCACTGACACCTGGGAGTCCCTGGCCAAAGACTGCCCTGAGTGGAGGAAGTGCATCCAGGAGGGCGCTGAGCACCTCGAGTCTCATTGCTGAGTGCATGCAGAAAACAAGCGCAGGCAGCGGAAGGAACATGCGGCAAACCTGTCCCATCCTCCCTTACCCTCAATGATTGTCTGTCCCACCAGTGGCAGGGACTGTGGCTCTCATATTGAACTGTTCAGCCACCTAAGGACTCATTCTAAGAGTGAAAGCAAGTCTTCCTTGATTCCAAGGGACTGACTATGATGATGATGATGATGACGACGACTCCAGCTTTTTGTGGGGTTTCAACACAGCAAGAGCGGCCCTCTACCCATAGGGACCAGGAGGCCCTCCAGAAAGAATGATGTTGGGCCACATCACCGAGGCCGTCACTGCCAACAGTCTCGCCCCCACCACTTGGCACCAGTGCCCAAAGAAGCTTCATGACATCAGACCACTGTTCAAGGTCTGTGAATGCATCTTCAAAAGCCGTCTCCTCCCAACTGCACCACTAGCCTCATACACTGCTCAATACAGATCCCCCTGTCACTCACCTACCAACAATCTGCACCAATGAAGAAACTCATCTTCCATTCCTAGATTCATCTCACCCCTTTGGAGGTGACAGTGCAAGCCAGTCTTGGTAGGGGCATGGCTGAGCCCTTGGCCAGCGGCGGGGCTGAAAGGATACAAGATGCACATATCCTGATATGTTATCCTCCTTCTGGCATGTACCTCTTGCTTTCCCACCCTTCCGGCAGCACAACTCCACCCTAGTGCCTTCCTCATTAGACACACCCAAGAAATGCAGCCTGCGCAGCCAGTGGGTCAACAAGAAAAGGCAGCCTGCCCAGCCAGTGGGACCGCAGGCAGATGATTCCATCCTGGATAACCTTGCTACAAAGAACCTGTCTGGAATGCATCCTTCCTTCTGATTCCTCCTCTTCAGCCTCCTCCTCTTCTGCGTCTTCCTTTTCCCTCTACAAGCGAATGCTAGAAATGTGAAACGACAGCATAAAATGCTGGAAATACTCAGTTGGTCAGGCAGCATGTCGACCTGAGACATGAACTCTGTTTTTCTCTCCACGGTTGTTGCATGACCTGCTGAGTATTCGCAGCATGTTCTGTCTTCTCAAAGATCTTCATTTACCATCCGAGCCCTTGCAAGCATCCAGCAGAACTTCCTACACACTTAAAAATGTTTCCACATCTTTTGCAGGAAGCCACCACTTCAATAAAATTTAAAAAAACAGTCCAAACTCTTAAATTCAAACTTAAATGAATAATTGACGTTGCCAGTTGCCGGCATCACAAAGGGGGAGAGCAATATGGTGGCCACTGCAGGACCGGCCACCAGCTGTTTAGCATAAGGCCCATGCTTTCATACACCTCAGAAAATACGTCGACTATGTCCTGGAGTTCAGCCTCTGTATGTGCGCAGACGCAGGCATCGTCCGCGTACTGTAGCTCGAATATAGAGGTTGGGGTGGTCTTGGACCTGGCCCAGAAATGGTGCAGGTTGAACAAGTTCCCACTGGTTCTGTAGTTTAGTTCCACAACCAACGGGGAGCTTGTTGACTGTGAGACATTGGACACTGTACTCAGTACATCAGAATTGGACACAGTAGCCCAGTTGGGGCCAAACCAGTGTTTTCATACAATCATTGAAATTTACAGCATGGAAGGAGGCCATTTCAGCCCATCATGGCCACACCAGCCAACAGAGCTATCCAGCCTAATCCTACTTTCCAGCTCTTGGTCCATAGCCCTCTAGCCTATGGCACTTTAAGTGCACATCTAAGTATTTTAAAAATGTGGTGAGGCTTTCTGGTTGTTGACCCCTCTGCCAAGGAAAACAGGCCCTTCCTATCCACTCAATCCAGGCTCCTCATAATTTTATACACCCCAATCAGGTCTCCCCTCAGCCCCCTCTGTTCCAAAGAAATCAGCCCCAACATCTCCAATTTTTCCTCAAACCCAACATTCTCCAGTCCAGGCAACATCAATTGAAAATTTCAAAACTGAGACTTGTAAGTCTCCTCTGTACCCTTTCCAGTGCAATCACATCTTTCCTGTACTGTGGTGCCCAGAACTGCACACAGTACTCCAGCTGTGGTCTAACCAATGTTTTGTACATTTCGCGTATAACTTCCTTGCACTTGTATTCCTTGCCTCGACTAATAAAGGCAAGTATTCCATATGTCTTCTTAACCATCTTATCTATTTGGCCTGCTACCTTCAGGGATCTGTGGACCCGCACTCCAAAGTCCCTTTGTTCCTCTACACTTTTCAGTGTCATACCATTTAATGTGTATTCCCATGCCTTGTTATACCTCCCCATATACATTACCTCACACTTATCTGGATTGAATTCCATTTGCCATTGTTCTGTCCACCTGACTAGTACATTGATATCTTTCTGCTGTCTGCGTTTTCTTCGTCATTCTCAACTACACGGCCTATTTTAGTGTCATCTGTAAACCTCTTAATCATACCCCCAACATTCAAGTCCAAGTTATTGATATATACCAAAAAAGCAAGGGACCCAGCACTGAGCCCTGGGGAACCGCACTGGATCAGCCTTCCAGTCACAAAAACACCCATCAACCATTACACTTTGCTTTCTGCCTCTGAGACAATTTTGGATCCAACTTGCCACTTTGCCCTGGATCCCATGGGATTTTACTTTCATGACCAATCTACCATGTGGGACCTTATCAAATGCTTTGCTAAAATCGATAAACATTACATCAAACACACTGCCCCCATTGACCCCCCCTGGTTACCTCCTCAAAAAATTCAATCCAGTTAGTCAGACACGACCCTGCCTTAACAAATCCATGCTGACGGTCCTTGATTAATCCATGTCTTTCCAAATGAAGATTTATCCTGTCTCTCAGGACATTTTCCAATAATTTTCTCATCACTGAGGTTAGGCTGACTAGCCTGTAATTAGTCGGTGTATCCCTTTCTCCCTTTTTAAACCAAGGTACAACATTAGCAGTCCTCCAGTCCTCTGGCACCACACCTGTAGCCAGAGAGGACTGGAAAATGATGGTCAGAGCTTCTGCTATTTCCTCTTTTGCTTCTCTTAACAGCTTGGGATACATTTCATCCAGGCCTGGTGATTTATCCACTTTCAAAGCTGCTAAGCCCCTTAATAATTGCTCTCTCACTATGTCTATCTTGTCTAATATTTCACACTCTTCCTCCCTCATTGCAAAGTCTGCATCACCCCTCTCTTTTGTGAAAACAGATGCAAAGTATTAATTAAGAATCATACCCACGTCTTCTGTCTCCACACACAGATTTATTTTATGGTCGCTATTAGGCCCCACTCTTTCTCTCTAGTTATCATCTTGCTCTTAACGTATTTATAAAAGCATCTTTGGGTTTTCCCTGATTTTACTTGCCAACATTCTTTCATGCTCGCTTTTTGCTTTCCTGATATCTTTTTTAATTGCACTCCTTCCACTTTTTATACTCCTCTAGAGTTTCTGCAGTATTGAGTTCTCAATATCTGTCATAAGGTTCCATTTTTTGCTTTATCTTACCCTGTTTGTCCCTAAACATCCAGAGGGTTAGATTTGTTAGCCCTACCCTTTTTCTTTAAGGGAACATACTTGCTCTGTACCCTCAGGATCTCCTCCTTAAATGCCTCCCAGTGCTCAGACACTGATGTACCATCAAGTAGCCATTTCCAGTCCACTTTGACCAAATCCCATCTCAGCTCAACAAAATTGGCTTTACCCCACTTGAGAACTTTTTTCGTGGTCCATCTTTGTCCTTTTCCACAAGTACTCTGAATCTTACTGAATTTTGATCACTAGCACCAAAATGCTCTCCCACTGATACCCCTTCCACCTGCCCTTCTTCATTCCCCAGAAACCAAGTCCAGAACCATCCCCTCCCTTGTTGTGCTTGTTACATACAGGCTAAATAAGTTCTTCTGAATGCATTTTAGGAATTCTGCACCCTCTGTACCATTCACACTACTCCCAGTTAATATTAGGGTAGTTGAAATCCTCCACTATTACAACTCAATAGTTTTTGCACTTCACAGAAATTTGACCACATATTTGTTCTTCTATCCCCCTCTGACTGTTTGAGTGTCTATAGTACATTCCCAGTTGTGTTTTTGTCACTTTTCTGTTCTTCAATTCATCCCATATGGCTTTGTTTGATGACCCCTCTAATATATCATCCCTTTTCACCGCTGTAATTATTTCTTTTTTGCCCCCCTCTCTATCCCGTCTGAAAAGCCTGTAACCAGGAAAGTTGAGCTGCCATACCTGCCCTTCTTTTAGCCATGTCTCAGTAATAGCTATATAAGATTGTAATCCCAAGTGTCTATCTGTGCTCTCAGCTCATCCGTCTTATTCCTTATTTTCTATTGTCTATTTTCGAGGCCTTGTTTCCTCTGTTCATAATTTCCACACGTTTGTACTTTATATTTATGAAGCCCAGGTTCCCATAAGCCTTTTTAACTGCATTCTCAACCTGCTCTGCCACCTTCAATGATTTATACACACGTACACGCAGGTCTCTCTGTTCGTGCACTCCCTTTTGGATTGTACCATTTAGTTTATATGTCCTCTCCTCATTCGTTCAATCAAAATGTATCACTTCACACTTTGGCCACGTGTTCGCCCATTTTACCGGCATATCTATGTCTTCCTGAAGTCCATCACTCTCCTCCTCACTGTTCACTATACTTCCAAGTTTTGTGTCATCTGCAAATTTTGAAATTGTGCCTTGTACACCCACGTCCAAATCAATATAATATATGAAGAAAAACAGTGGTCCTAGAACTGATCCCTGGGGAACACCACTGTACCCCTTCCTCCAGTCCAAAAAACAACCATTCACCACTATTCTCTGTTTCCTGTCACTTAGCAAATTTTGTATCCATGTTGCCACTGTCCCTTTTATTCCATGGGCTTCAACTTTGCTGGCAATCCTATTATGTGGCACTTTGTTGAACGTCTTTTGGAAATCTATCTACACTACGTCAACCATATTGCCCTAATCAACACTCTCTGTTACCTCATCAAAAAACTCATTCAAGTTGGTTAAACACGTTCGTCTTTACCAAACCCATGCTGACTTTCCTTAATTAGTCTGCACCTATCCAAGTGACGGTTAATTCTGTCCCTGATTACTGTTTCTAAAAGCTTCCCCACTACCGAGGTTAAACTGACTAGCCTGTAATTGCTGGAGTTATCGTTGCACCCTTTGTTGAACAATGGTGTAACATTTAAAATTCTCCAGTCCTCTGACACCACCCCAATATCAATGGAGGATTGGAATATTATGGCCAGTACCTCCGTGATTTCCGCCCTTGATTCCCTCAGCAGCCTAGGATGCATCGCATCCGCTCTTGGTGGATTATCTACTTTAAGCACAGCCAGCCTTTCTAATACCTCTTTATCAATTGTTATCCTATCAAATGCCTCCACTACCTCCTCCTTCACTATGTCAATGCAGCATCCTCTTTCTTGGTGAAGATGGATGCAAAGAACTCAGCCATACCCTCTGCCTCCATGCATAGGTCTCCTTTTTGGTTCCTGATTGGACCCACCCCATCTCTTACTACATGTGCAGGAAGTGTATCCAGCTGAAGCTCCTGACAGACCACATTGCAGCACTGGAGCTGCGCATGGATTCACTCTGGAGCATACGCGATGCTAAGGATGTCGTGAATAGCACGTTTATTGAGTTGGTCACACCGCAGGTAAAGTTTACACTGGCAGATAGGGAATGGGTGACCATCAGGCAGAGCAGTGGAAGGAAGGTAATGCATGTGTTCTCTGTGGTCATCTCCCTCCAAAACAGATACACCACCTTGGGTACTGTTGGGGAAGATGACTCATCAGGGGAAGGCAGCAGCAGCCAATTCCATGGCACCAGGAGTGGCTCTGCTGCACAGGAGGGCAGGAAAAAGAGTGGGAGAGCTATAGTGATAGGGGATTCTATTGTAAGGGGAATAGATAGGTGTCTTTGCGGACACAAACGAGACTCCAGGATGGTATGTTGCCTCCCTGGTGCAAGGGTCAAGGATGTCTCGGAGCGGCTGCAGCGCATTCTGGAGGGGGAGGGTGAACAGACAGCTGTCATGCTACATATAGGTACCAACGATATAGGCAAAAAGTGGGATGAAGTCTACAAGCTGAATTTAGGGAGCTGGAATTAAATTAAAAATTGGGACCTCAAAGGTAGTAATCTCAGGATTGCTACTAGTGCCACGTGCTAGTCAGAGTAGGAATTGCACGATAGCTCAGATGAAGATGTGGCTTGAGGAATGGTGCAAGGGGGAGGGATACCAATTCCTGGGACATTGGAACCGGTTCTGGGGGAGGTGGGACCAGTACAAACCAGACGGTCTGCACCTGGGCAGGACCAGAACCGATGTCCTAGGTGGAGTGGTTGCAAGTGCTGTTGGGGAGGGGTTAAACTAAAAAGACAGGGGGATGGGAATCTATACAGGGAGGCAGAGGGAAGTAGAAAGGGGGCAGAAGCAAAAGGTAGGAAGGAGAAAAGCAAGAGTGGAGAGCAGAGAAAATCAAGGGCAAAAATTAAAAAGGGCCACATTACAACATAACTCTAAAAGGACAAAGAGTGTTAAAAAAGCAAGCCTGAAGGCTCTGAATCTCAATGCAAGGAGGATTTGTAATAAGTGAAGGAATTGACTTCGCAGATGGCTGTTAATGGATATGATGTAATTGGCATTATGGAGATATGGTTCCAAGGTAATCAAGGCTGGAAACTCAACATCCAGGGGTATTCAAAATTCAGGAAGGACAGACAGGAAGGAAAAGGAGGTGGGGTAGTGTTACTGTTTCAAGAGGAGATTAACGCAATAGTAAGGAAGGACATTAGCGTGGATGATGTGGAATCTATATAGGTAGAGCTGCGAAACACCCAAGGGCAGAAAACGTTAGTGGGAGTTGTGTACAGATCACCAAACAGTAGTGGGGAGGTTGGGGATGGCATCAAACAGGAAATTAGTGATGCATGCAATAAGGGTACAACAGTTATCATGGGTGACTTTAATCTGGATATTGATTGTGCTAACCAAACTGGTAGCAATACTGTGGCGGAGGATTTCCTGGAGTGTATAAGGGATAATTTTCTAGACCAATATATCGAGGAACTAACTAGAGTGCAGGCCATCCTAGACTGGGTCTTGTGCAATGAGAGAGGATTGATTAGCAATCTGGTCATGCGGGACCCCTTGGGCAAGAGTGACCATAATATGGTACAATTCTTCATTCAGATGGAGAGTGACACAGTTGATTCAGAGACTAGGGTCCTGAACTTAAAGAAAAGAAACTTCGACGGTATGCGACGTGAACTGGCTAGAATAGACTGGAGAATGATACTTAAAGGGTTGACGGTGGATAGGCAATGGTAGACATTTAAATATCACATGGATCAACTACAACAATTGTATATCCCTGTGTGGCATAAGAATAAAAAAGGGAAGGTTGCTCAAACGTGGCTAACAAGAGAAATTAGTGAAAGTGTTTAATCCATGGAAGAGGCATATAAATTGACCAAAAAAAAGCAGCAAACCTGAGCACTGGGAGAAATTTAGAATTCAGCAGAGAAGGACAAAGGGTTTAATGAGGAGGGGGAAAATTGAGTATGAGAGTAAGTTTGCAGGGAACATAAAAAATGACTGCAAAAACTTCTACAGATATGTGAGGAGAAAAAGATTAGTGAAGACTAATACTAATGTTGGTCCCTTGCAGTCAGAATCAGGGGAATTCATAATGGGGAACAAGGAAATGGCAGAACAATTGAACAAATACTTTTCGTTCTGTCTTCACTAAGAAAGACACGAATAACCTCCCAAAATACTAGGAGACTGAGGGTCTAGCAAGAAGGGGGAACTAAGGAAAATCCTTATTAGTCAGGAAATGATGTTCAGGAAATTGATGGGACTGAAGGCTGATAAATCCCCAGGCCTGATAGTCTGCAACCCAGAGTATTTAAGGAAGTGGCCCTAGAAATAGTAGCTGCATTGGTGGTCATTTTCCAACATTCCATGGACTCTGGTTCAGTTCCTATTGGTTGGAGGGTAGCTAATGTAACCCTACTTTTTAAAAAAGGAGGGAGAGAGAAAACGGAATTCTAGCCCGGTTAGCCTGACATTGGTGGTGGGGAAAATACTGGAATCAATTATTAAAGATGTAATAGCAGCGCATTTGGAAACTAGTGACAGGATCGGTCCAAGTCAGCATGGATTTATAAAAGGGAAATCATGCTTGACAAATCTTCTAGAGTTTTTGGAGGATGTAACTAGTAGAGTGGATAAGGGAGAACCAATGGATGTGGTGTATTTGGACTTTCAAAAGGCTTTTGACAAGGTTCCACACAAGAGATTAGTATGCAAAATTAAGGCACATGGTATTGGGGGTAATGTATTGACGAGGGTAGAGAACTAGTTGACAGACAGGAAGCAAAGAGTGGGAATGAATGGGTTTTTTTCAGAATAGCAGGCAGTGACTAGTGGGGTGCTGCAGGGCTCAGTGCTGGGACCTCTGCTATTTACAATATACATTAATGATTTAGACGAAGGAATTGAATGTAATATCTCCAAGTTTGCAGATGACACGAAGCTGGGTGGCAGTGCGAGCTGCGAGGAGGATGCTCGGAGGCTGCAGGGGGACTTGGACAGATTAGGTGAATGGGCAAATGCATGGCAGATGCAGTATAATGTGGATAAGTGTGAGGTTATCCACTTTGGTGGCAAAAACAGGAAGGCAAATTATTATCTGAATGGTGACAGATTAGTAAAAGGGGAGGTGCAAAGAGACCTAAGTGTCATGATACATCAGTCATTGAAGATAGGCATGCAGGTACTGTCATGTTTGTAACCTTCATGTAACTGTAACCTTCATGTAACAACACTGTACACTGTATACACATAAGAAATGCACACCTTGACCACAGGGGGTGAACTTGTAGGAGACACTCCTCACCTGGTCACCAGGTATATAAAGGGAGGTCCCACGCAGGGTCATCACTTCTTGGTCCTGTGAATAAAGGTGCAGGTCACAGAATGACCTTGTCTCCAGTATGTGCCTCATTGTTGTTGATGTGTACTCGAAATGGATCGAGTGCAGCATGTTGAATTCGTGCAAGACATCCACCACAGTGGAGAGTCTGCGTGCGGTCTTTGCGACCCACGGCCTGCCGGACATCCTGGTTAGCGACAACGGCCTGTGCTTCACTAGCTATGAATTCCGGGAGTTCATGTCGGGTAATGGCATCAAACATGTCAGGACAGCACTGTTCAAGCCGGCTTCCAATGGCCAGGTGGAACTTGCAGTCCAAATCATAAAGCAAGGCATGCTCCAGATTCAAGGATCCTCCCTTCAATGCCACCTATCGCGCCTCCTGCTGGCCTATAGGTCCCGACCGCATTCACTCACGGGAGTCCCGCCCGTGGAACTACTCATGAAACGTACACTTAAAACTCGGCTGTTCCTCATTCATCCAGTCCTGACAGACATTGTTGAGGCAAGCGCAGTCCCAAAATGAGTGCCACGACCGTAACTGAAGGGGGAAATGTATAGAAATCGATGACCCTTTATTCGTTCTTAATCACGCTGTGGGGCCCAAGATGCTCGAGGGTACTGTAATTAGTAAAGAGGGGAATAGGTTCATAGTGGTCAGACTTAATAATGGACAGATATGCCGCAAGCATCTGGACCAAGTAAAAAAAAGGTTCAGCATGGACACTGAGGAACCTGAGGAAAATCATGAGATGCTGCCCACACCACTGCCACTGAACGAGCAACAAGAACCGTCAGCAACATGCACAGTCCCTGCGGCCAACCCGGGTGAGCCAAAATCACCACAGGTGACAAAGGTGCATGCCAAGGCTCAACAACCAGAGCCCCAACTGCGGCGATCCACGAGAGAGTGTTGACCACCTGAAAGACTCAATCTTTGACCCAAAGACATTGGGGGGCAGGTGATGTCATGTTTGTAACCTTCATGTAACTGTAACCTTCATGTAACAACACTGTACACTGTGTACACATAAGAAATTCACACCTTGACCACAGGGGGTGAACTTGTGGGAGACACTCCTCACCTGGTCATCCAGGTATATAAAGGGAGGTCCCACGCAGGGTCATCACTTCTTGGTCCTGTGAATGAAGGTGCAGGTCACAGAATGACCTTGTCTCCAGTATGTGCCTCATTGTTGTTGATGCGTACTCGAAATGGATCGAGTGCATCATATTGAATTCGTGCACGACATCCACCACAGTGGAGAGTCTGCGTGCGGTCTTTGTGACCCACGGCCTGCCGGACATCCTGGTTAGCGACAAAGGCCCGTGCTTCACTAGCTATGAATTCCGGGAGTTCATGTCGGGTAATGGCATCAAACATGTCAGGACAGCACCGTTCAAGCCGGCTTCCAATGGCCAGGTGGAATTTACGATCCAAATCATAAAGCAAGGCATGCTCCAGATTCAGGGGCCCTCCCTTCAATGCCGCCTATCACGCCTCCTGCTGACCGCATTCACTCACGGGAGTCCCGCCCGCGGAGCTATTCATGAAACGTACACTTAAAACTCGGCTGTTCCTCATTCATCCAGTCCTGTCAGACATTGTTGAGGGCAAGCACAGTCCCAAAATGAGTGCCACGACCGTAACTGAAAGGGGAAATGTATAGAAATCGATGACCCTGTATTCGTTCTTAATCACGCTGTGGGGCCCAAGTGGCTCGAGGGTACTGTAATTGGTAAAGAGGGGAATAGGGTCATAGTGGTCAGACTTAACAATAGACAGATATGCCGCAAGCATCTGGACCAAGTAAAAAAAAAGGTTCAGCATGGACACTGAGGAACCTGAGGAAAATCATGAGATGCTGGCCACACCACCGCCAGTGAACGAGCAACAAGAACCGTCAGCAGCATGCACAGTCCCTGCAGTAAGACCTCCCTGCTCCTATGCTCAAATCCCCTCACTATGAAGGCAGCATGCCATTTGCTTTCTTTACTGCCTGCTGTACCTGTTGTGTCCTTACACACTACAGCAAATCAACACGAGGCACATACTAGAGACAAGGTCACTCTGTGACCTGCACCTTTATTCACAGGACCAAGAAGTGATGACCCTGCGTGGGACCTCCCTTTATATACCCGGATGAGCCAAAATCACCACAGGTGACAAAGGTGCATGCCAAGGCTCAACAACCAGAGCCCCAACTGCGGCGCTCCACGAGAGAGTGTCGACCACCTGAAAGACTCAATCTTTGACCCAAAGTCATTGGGGGGGCAGGTGATGTCATGTTTGTAACCTTCATGTAACTTTAACCTTCATGCAACAACACTGTACACTGTGTACACATAAGAAATTCACACCTTGACCACAGTTGGTGAACTTGTGGGAGACACTCCTCACCTGGTCATCCAGGTATATAAAGGGAGGTCCCATGCAGGGTCATCACTTCTTGGTCCTGTGAATAAAGGTGCAGGTCACAGAGTGACCTTGTCTCTAGTATGTGCCTCGTGTTGATTTGCTGTAGTGTGTAAGGACACAACAGGTACAGCAGGCAGTAAAGAAAGCAAATGGCATGCTGCCTTCATAGTGAGGGGATTTGAGCATAGGAGCAGGGAGGTCTTACTGCAGTTGTACAGGGCCTTGGTAAGACCACACCTGGAGTATCGTGTGCAGTTTTGATCTCCTAATCGGAGGACGGTCATTCTTGCTATTGAGGGAGTGCAGCAAAGGTTCACCAGACTGATTCCCGGGATGGCAGTACTGACACATGAAGAAAGACTGGATCGACTAGGCTTATATTCACCGGAATTTAGAAGAATGAGAGGGGATCTCATAGAAACATATAAAATTCTGAAGGGATTGGACAGGTTAGATGCAGGAAGAATGATCCCGATGTTGGGGGAGTCCAGAACCAGGGGTCACAGTCGAAGGATAAGGGGTAAGGCATTTATGAATGAAATGATGAGAAACTTTTTTACTCAGAGAATTGTGAACCTGTGGAATTCTCTACCATAGAAAGTTGTTGAGGCCAGTTCATTAGAGATATTCAAAAGGGAGTTAGATGTGGCCTTTACGGCTAAAGGGATCAAGGGGTATGGAGAAAAAGCAGGAATGTGGTACTAAAGTTGCATGGTCAGCCATGATCATATTGAATGGTGGTGCAGGCTCGAAGGGCCAAATGGCCTACTCCTGCACCTACTTTCTATGTTTCTATATTTTACTACCCTTTTACTATTTATTTGCCGATAGACAACTTTTGGATTACCTTTTATGTTGGCTGTCATTCTATGCTCATACCCTCTCTTTGCCCCTCTTATTTTCTTTTTCAACTCTCCTCTGACCTATCTATATATAGCCTGATTCGCAGATGTATTTGCAATCTGAAATCTGTCATACATGCTCTTTTTATGCTTCATCATATTCTCTGTTTCGTCATCCAGGGAGCCCTGACTTTATTTGCCCTACCTTTCCCCCTCATGGGAATGTACCTCGACTGTACCTGAACGATTTCTTCTTATAAGGCAGCCCATTTTTCCACTAGAGTCTTACCTGCCAATCTTTGATTCCAGTTTACCTGGGCCTGATCCATTCTCAACCCACTGAAATTTGCCTTCCTCCAGTAAACATTTTTATTCTAGATTGCTCCCTGTCCTTTTCCATAGCTAAAAATGTTCACCTACTGACATTTGCTCCACTTGACCCAGCTCATTCCCCAGAAACAGATCCAGCAATGCCTCCTCCCTCGTCAGGCCGGAAACATACTGGTCAAGAAAGTTCTCCTGAACATACTTCAGACATTCTTCCCCTTCTTGGCCCTTAACACTATTATGATCCCAGACTATATTAGGATAGTTAAAGTCCCCCATTATTACTACTGTATAGTTCTTGCATCTCTGTAATTTCTCTGCAAATTTTCAGTAAGCTGGCAAAAGATCCATTGGACCTACACAGAATTTCCAAAGTGGTTTTGGAATTTAAGTCAAACAAGGTTCCTTGACTTCCCAGTTATCCTCCCAAAATGCAAATAATTTTCACCCATGAGCTCACCCATGAAGAACAGCCAATGAGATGAGATGTAAGAGCACACCTACCATCCAGTGAACTGTTTGTCTGTACCTCAGGGAAAGGAAGGGGAAAGCTTTGGTAAAATCTCGGATCTTACTGCTGTTCTGTAATAATATGACCTCCCAATCAGCTGAATCAAGAAATGGCCACAATGGTGTGTTCCACCAATAGTCTTTGTTTAGTTTTACACATAATTGTAATTTTGTGATTTTATCTTGCATTTTAGATCTATTTATCTTTTGTTTAGAGTGGGAATTTAATTGTGGTTCTAATTCAGTTGTATACGCAGAAATACAATGGTTTTAGCAAAAAAAACAAACGCCTTTTAGCACCACAAATGTACCTGGGGCAGAAGTCCGATGGAAGGTGACTGGCAAACCTGAGAAATGGGCACGACTCATTAATATTGGGGTTAATTTTAACTCCCTTCTCCCGATGGGAACAAGGCAGTTATGCCCTAAAAACTGCTCTGTTGCTGCCGGAATCAATTTCCTGGGGCCTCTGCATGGGTGGCTGTTTCAAAGCGAGTCTAATACGTTAATTGTGCTCCTATGACATACACAGGACACCAATTCAATGTTTTACTATCACCGGGCGGAATGTACGTGATGCGTACTTTGCACAATGGTACCACCTAGGGTCTCCACCCCACGGATCATAGCCAGGGAAGTTCTGTCCAACCCGTGAAGGCTGGTGAGTCTGTTGCTGGTCTTACCGGCTTTGAATTAAAGGTTGTTCATCAGCGCTGCATTTCGCTACGTCCCCTGTAGCGGCCATCCAACATATGTCCATACTGGCATGGGCATATGGCTGTTTCATTATCCCAGCAGGGTCAAGATCTCTTCACACTGGCAGGCTGCGACTCCTGCTCAACCAGTTATACCAGCAGAGTAAGATTGCAGTTGTATCAGCACATTGATTTTATTTTTCCTCCACAATTTAATTGACTGAAACAATGCTGAACTAGACTGGGAAAAGTTTCCATGTGCAGTCTGTTTATAGTGAACTGTTTTTTTTTTGCTGAACACTGCAGACCTATTTTGTATTAATAATACACATTAATCTTGTTTCAAACAACATCATTTGTTTGCTAATGTAACAAATGCATCAGGAAATAAATTTAAATTAGAAAGGTGTGGTTGAACATCAGTAGGCAGTTAAATATAAATTAATTCTTCATTGTTTAGTTTTGCACAAATGCAGTAAACCTTAGTATTAATATATCATTACATAATTGCTTTTAGAGAGAGTTACTATAGACTTGCCAATAAGCAATGTCATATTGAAGCAACCAAGCGTATGTATGCAAAATTACCATGCTCCCTAGTGGCATTTGTTTTTTCTTTGTCTTGTCATTAATGACAATCCTGTAATATTGGCAAACAAAATTGAGTTCTCCTCTTTGACTGCAACTGACATCTTTTGGTGCATCCTCCAAAAATGAGGGAGTGACAGTGCCTCAGTGATAGGCTAAAATATCCTTACGCAAGACTGTTGGCACACTTTCTTTGTTTTGCGAATTAACTAGTTTCTATGGGCTCAATTTTCCCCGATCATTTACGCGTTTTTTTGGCATATTTATTTTTTTCCAATTTTCCCCCTGTGACGTGCGTTGGCGTAACTGCCTTAGTTACGATTTTTCTAGGTCAGTTTTTTTTGATATCACGCCTGCTTCGGTTTCGATTATTTTTCGCAAATTGGACAACATTTTTTCCTCCTCGGTCGGCATATCTGGCCACTCCCGAAAAACCTTCTAGGCACTTAAGAAAACCAGCACACATTGAGAAATCAGTGCTTAAAGACGCCATTGTTTTTAACTCGAAGATTTTGGAGGGAGTCAAGAACACCGTAAAAATCAATAATAAAGTTCAACTTTTTAGTAGTAAATGTAGTAAATGTAAACTTGTTGGATTTCAGAAGTTTTCTCATTTTTTTACTCACTCACACGCCACCACTGAACATCTTGAACCAGGGCTGGAGGGTCGTAGCTTTGGCCAGCAGAATTGGCCCCGTACCCGGACATAGGGGCTTCACTAGAAAACAAGCCGTGGTGGGGGGGGCAGTGCTGGAGGAGAGAGAAAGAGCGGGGTGCCGATCGGAAGGCTTCTGCACTGAGGCCGGGGAGCGAGATGCCGATCAAAAGGTTTCTGAAGACTGCAATGAGTGAGGGTGGGGGGGAGGCGGGGGGCAGCGGTGGGGGGGGGGGAGAGAAGGAGAGAAATCACAAGACTGCAATTAGTTAAGGGGGGGAGGGAGAGGAGAAGTCACAAGACCGTGGATGTGGCCCATCCATACATCAGAGTGTTGGGCAGGAGGCTTTACCTACCTCGGGTATATTGAGACAGGTGTTTGTATTTCCACATGAGTGATGCAGACTGTGTCAGAAGGTTGTGTTTCTGCAAAGAAGTTGCAAGTGAGACCTGTGAGTTGGTCAAAGCAGATCTGCAACCTAGAAGCATCAGGAGAACTGCTTTGTCAGTTGAAGTGAAGGTTACAGCTCCACTTTCATTCTATGCCTCTGGCTCATTTCAAGCTACAACTGAGGATGTTTGCTCCATCTCTCAACATGCAACACATGTCTGAATTCGGCAGGTGATGGCTGCACTGTATGCATGGAGGAATGACTTCATAAAGTTGCCTATGACCGTCAAAGCAATCCATGACAGGGCTGTGGGCTTCTCCAGGATTGCTGACTTCCCAAAGGTACAGGGCTGCATTGATTGTACCCGCATCACCTTGCGCGCATCTTTGGTGGATTCCGAGATGTACAGGAATAGAAAAGGCTTCCACCCCATTAATGTACAATTCGTGTGTGACAACATGCATCATATCACGTCAGTCGATGCAAGATATCCTGGGAGCACCCATTATGTGTTCATCCTACACGACAGCATTATATCTGCCATGTTTCAGCAGCAGCAGCCAGAAGAGCAGAGCTGGCGAATGGGAGACAAAGGTTATGGCATCACCACCTGGCTCATGACGCCCCTACGTATAACCCGGACGGAAGCTGACCGTGAATAAAACATGTCACACATTGCAATGCGCAGCATAATAAAGAGGACCATTGGTGTCTTGAAACAGTGTTTCCGATGCCTGGACCATTCCGGGCTACTTGCTGTACTCCCTGAGATTGTCGGTCCGTTCACTGTTGTGTGCTGCATGCTGCATAACTTACCCATCATGAGGCAGCAGCAGATGATAGTGGAAGAACCACCTGCGGTGAGTGGCTGATGATAATGATGTGGAAGATGCGGATGACGAGTAGGAGGAGGAGGACAATGAAGATGAGGAAGCCATGCAAGTGCCTGAGGCCTGAGCATGATGGCGGAGGAGGGCAGGCCATTGTCTCCCTTTCAAGATTGCTCGAGCTTTGTGCCAGCAGCTCATCCGTGAATAGTTTATTGATGCCTGAGGGCTCAGCGACAACTATTTCACAAAGACCATGTTTACTGTTTGGAGCTGTTCCATAATAACATAGAAACATAGAAAATAGGTTCAGGATTCGGTCATTTGGCCCTTCTAGCCTGCACCGCCATTCAATGAGTTCATGGCTGAACATGTAACTTCAGTACCCCATTCCTGCTTTCTCACCATAGCCCTTGATCCCCCGAGTAGTAAGGACTACATCGAACTCCTTTTTGAATATATCGAGTAAATTGGCCTCAACAACTTTCTGTGATCGAGAATTCCACAGGTTCACCACTCTCTGGGTGAAGATGTTGCTCATCATTTGGGTCCTAAATGGTTTACCCCTTATCCGTAGACTGTGACCCCTGGTTCTGGACTTGCCCAACATTGGGAACATTCTTCCTAACCTGTCTAAACCCCGTCAGAATTTTAAACATTTCTATGAGATCCCCTCTCATTCTTCTGAACTCCAGTGAATACAAGCCCAGTTGATCCAGTCTTTCTTGATGTGTCAGTCCTGCCATCCCGGGAATCAGTCTGGTGAACCTTCGCTGCACTCCCTCAATAGCAAGAATGTCCTTCCTCAAGTTAGGAGACCAAAACTGTACACAATACTCCAGGTGTGGCCTCACCAATGCCCAGTACAACTGTAGTAACACCTCCCAGCCTCTGTACTCAAATCCCCTCGCTATGAAGGCCAACATGCCATTTGCTTTCTTAACCGCCTGCTGTACCTACATCCCAACCGTCAATGACTGATGTACCATGACACCCAGGTCTCGTTGCACTTTCCCTTTTCCTAATCTGTCAACATTCAGATAATAGTCTGTCTCTGTTTTTACAACCAAAGTGGATAACCTCACACTTATCCACATTATACTTCAACTGCTATGCATTTGCCCACTCACCTAACCTATCCAAGTCACTCTGCAGCCGCATAGCATCCTCCTCGCAGCTCACACTGCCACCCAACTTAGTGTTATCCGCAAATTTGGAGATACTACATTTAATCCCCTCGTCTAAATCATTAATGTACAAAGTAAACAGCTGGGGCCCCAGCACAGAACCTTGCGGTACCCCACGAGTCACTACCTGCCATTCTGAAAAGTACACATTTACTCCTACTCTTTGCTTCCTGTCAGCCAACCAGTTCTCAATCCATGTCAGCACACTAACCCCAATCCCATGTGCTTTAACTTTGCACATTAATCTCTTGTGTGGGACCTTGTCGAAAGCCTTCTGAAAGTCCAAATATACCACATCAACTGGTTCCCCCTTGTCCACTCTACTGGAAACATCCTCAAAAAATTCCAGAAGATTTGTCAAGCATGATTTCCCTTTTACAAATCCATGCTGACTTGGACCTATCATATCACCTCTTTCCAAATGCGCTGCTATGACATCCTTAATAATTGATTCCATCATTTTACCCACTACCGATGTCAGGCCGACCGGTCTATAATTCCTTGTTTGCTCTCTCCCTCCTTTTTTAAAAAGTAGGGTTACATTGGCTACCCTCCACTCGATAGGAACTGATCCAGAGTCTATGGAATGTTGGAAAATGACTGTCAATGCATCTGCTATTTCCAAGGCCACCTACTTAAGTACTCTGGGATGCAGTCCATCAGGCCCTGGGGATTTATCGGCCTTCAATCCCATCAATTTCCCCAACACAATTTCCCGACTAATAAGGATTTCCCTCAGCTCCTCCTCCTTAGTAGACCCTCTGACCCCTTTTATATCCGGAAGGTTGTTTGTCTCCTCCTTAGTGAATACCGAACCAAAGTACTTGTTCAATTGGTCTGCCATTTCTTTGTTCCCTGTTATGACTTCCCCTGATTCTGACTGCAGGGGACCTACGTTTGTCTTTACTAACCTTTTTCTCTTTACATATCTATAGAAACTTTTGCAATCCATCTTAATGTTCCCTGCAAGCTTCTTCTCGTACTCAATTTTCCCTGCCCTAATCAAACCCTTTGTCCTCCTCTGCTGAGTTCTAAATTTCTCCCAGTCCCCGGGTTCGCTGCTATTTCTGGCCAATTTGTATGCCACTTCCTTGGCTTTAATACTATCCCTGATTTCCCTTGATAGCCACGGTTGAGCCACTTTCCCTTTTTTATTTTTACGCCAGACAGGAATGTACAATTGTTGTAGTTCATCCATGCGGTCTCTAAATGTCTGCCATTGCCCATCCACAGTCAACCCCTTAAGTATCATTCGCCAATCTATCCTAGCCAATTCACGCCTCATACCTTCAAAGTTACCCTTCTTTAAGTTCTGGACCATGGTCTCTGAATTAACTGTTTCATTCTCCATCCTAATGCAGAATTCCACCATATTATGGTCACTCTTCCCCAAGGGGCCTCGCACAATGAGATTGCTAATTAATCCTCTCTCATTACACAACACCCAGTCTAAGATGGCCTCCCCCCTAGTTGGTTCCTCGACATATTGGTCGAGAAAACCATCCCTTATGCACTCCAGGAAATCCTCCTCCACTGTATTGCTTCCAGTTTGGCTCGCCCAATCTGTGTGCATATTAAAGTCACCCATTCTAACTGCTGCACCTTTATTGCATGCACCCCTAATTCCTGTTTGATGCCCTCCCCAACATCACTACTACTGTTTGGAGGTCTGTACACAACTCCCACTAACGTTTTTTGCCCTAACATTCAGTTCCCCTTTATCAGCAGAAAAACAAGCAGTTATCAGTAAGAACAAATATGTAGCTGTGTGCCCCTTCCCTTCCCTTGCTTCTCCTATCTTCATGACTCAGGGTAAGTGGCTGGTGGAGTCTAAATATGGTTTTCCTGCCAGGCAGGCGAATTCTGCTTGACCATATTAGGTTCATAGCAGGAATAGCCAAAAAATCCCTCTCCAGGGGGAGTTTGCATTGACTCTTCCCAGGTGAAGTGAACATCTCAACAGACATATTTTCAGACTCTGGACAAAATCATCGCAGACATCACATTTCATGACCATCAACACATTGTGCATTGCAATGATTTTCATTCGGCCATCATTATTTCTATGACAATTTTAGAAATCATCTATCATATATGATTGTTCGGATATGAGTGGGTGTGGCATCTATTGACGTTACATCACGCAATGGTGTAAGATTTACTCATGTGGCATCACTTCAGGGTCTACGGCTGTCTCGGGGTGCTTCTCCACGATTGTGAGCACCCGGTCCTCCATCTCAGTGATGTCGCTGGGGAGTGGTGCCCCCCCACCCGTTTGCCTCTGCACGGACCTCATCATCAATAGCTTCCTCTGTAAAAGGTGACAGAACGACATGGCATGAGATCATTGCGAGACATCATTGCTAGGTACTGTCACAGAGACTGATACAACATATAACCGACAGATATAATCATGATTATCATGAAAATTATCATTCTTTACCTAAAGACGTACACCGTGACTGCAGGCTTTGAGTAAAACATTCCCAGCGAAAGTGAAAGACGTCACATCTGTTGATAGTCGTTCATGACTGTTACAAATCAAATTATATAAATACATAAGTACATGTAAGTCAATGTAATACTTACTCTTGCAGATCTGACAAGGTCGTTCCATTGTTTGTGGCATTGGTTACCCTCACAAAGTTCGTTGGTCGCTGACGATACCACCTCTGCTATCTCGGTCCATATCCTCTGGTAGGCCTTTGTGGTGGGCTACCCATGCTCTCCCTGTGTCTAATCACTCCAGCGTAACGCGACCTCCTGCAGGAGGGAGGCATTTGTCTCGTCCAAGAACCTCCTGGCTCTTTTGTGCCCTCCAATGTGCTTCTCTCCCACCTCACTGCTCTCTCCAGCTTCAGTCTCCATGGCGTGTTGTGATGCCTCCTCCTCTCTCTTCATTATTGGCCAAATTCGGGCAAATATTTGGCTGGTAACAGCTACTTTTTGTTTGCCTACTTGCTGTGAAGCACTAAAGTCTCCCTCCTTCCTCCCAAAGCAGCCACACCACATCCAGACACGCCTTCAATCCCTCTGAGCTCTCTCTCTCTCTGTCTCCTCTTCTATGCTTGTCATGATGATCCTTGACCTCCTGAATTGTGAGAATCGAACGTTGCCATGCCGTTGCTTAGAATGGCCACACTTTACGGCAGAAGGCCAAAAAGATTTAACGCTACCACCCATTTGATATTGCTCGCGGTAATGCCCATTTAAAAAATTTAAGACTAAGTGCTTTGAGAATGGGTGAGAAGCTAGCGATCTGAAAACCCTTTTTGACCGCCCACGCCAGAAATAATGCCCATTTTTGGGCGATAAGCACAAAAGTAGAAGTTCTAGCCCATAGACAGTTTAAGTGCGTGGGCAATACGATGGCAGATGGAGTATAATGTGGGGAAATGTGAAATTATTCACTTTGGTAGGAAGAATAGAAATCCAGAATATTTTTTAAATGGTGAGAAACTATTAAATGTTGGTGTTCAAAGAGATTTAGGTGTAATCGTACAGGAAACACAAAGTTAGCATGCAGGTACAACAAGCAATAAAGAAGGCAAATGACATGTTGTCTTTTATTGCAAGGGAGTTGGAGTATAAGAGTAATGAAGTCTTGCTACAATTGTACAGTGCTTTTCTGAGACCATACCTGGAGTACTGTGCACAGATTTGGTCTCCTTTTCTGAGGACGGACATACTTGCGATCGAGGCGGGCAATGAAGGTTCATTAGATTGATCCCTGAGATGATAGAGTTGTCTAATGAGGAGAGATTGAGTAGATTGGGCCTATGCACTCTGGAGTTTAGAAGAATGAGAGGTGAACTCATTGAAACATGTAAGATTCTGAGGGGGATTGACAGGATAGATGCTAAGAGGTTGTTTCCCCTGGCTGGAGTCCTGAACAAGGGGCCATAGGCCTAGAAATTCGGATGTGGCCCGTTTGGTGGCACTAACTCTCAAGAGGCACAAGACATTGCACCAGATGCAGAATTCTCGCCTCTCGAGAGAATTTGGAGTTACTGCCCCCGAAAGAAAATGGAGCACTAAATCAAGCATTCCACTTCCTTTATGGGGCGGGAGCAGGGCGCATTGCTCTGGATTGGAGCGTGTAGCTCTGCAGCGGTCCGCACTGGGCCGCATAGCGCCGCTGTGTAGGAGGGGCTCTTTCCTGAATTAAAGAGAATGGCCCAAGCTGCATACTCTACAGAATAAAATGGGGCTTACCTGGACCACTGGGGAGTGAGGGTGCCGGGCTGAGCTATTGCAGCATGGACCTCGCGTCCAAATCGGTAATGGCATGGAAAATAAAAGCGGACATTTTTACCTCCCCCTTAAGTCACGCCCTGCTAGCAGCTGCCCGCCCGGTATGCATTCCCTGAAGCTGTCGCTGTCATTGCCCAGTGTGGCTTCAGGGGGCGCTAATGGGGTGCTGCTCACGGCGATGACATCATGATCTCCGGGCACAGGAGATCAGGGCGTAAGGCCATAAACTCCCACCAACTTTAGCTGGAGTCCTCCAACCCTCCAAGATAGCTGCACTTCTCCAATTCTGGCCTCTTGTGCATCCCCCATTATAATCATTTCACCATTGGCAGCCGTGCCTTTAGATCCCGAGTCCCTAAGCTCTGAAATTCGCTCCCTGAAACTCTCCACCTCTCTTTCCTCCTTTACACTCCTTATAACCTACCTCATCTGCTCTAATATTTTCTTATGTGGCTTGGTGTCAAATTTTATTTCTTACACTCCAGTGAATTGCCTTGGGATGTTGTATTGCATTAAAGACTCTATATAAATGCAGATTGTTGTTTAATATTTAACCTTAATTTTTTTAATTGAATAATTTTTAGATAACATTTGATGAAATAAAACTGCTCTTTGTATACATCCTTTATGTCAAAGATATTCATCAATGGATTGGGGAAATTCCTTTTTTCCACTACTGCTTTTTGAGGATGGCCATTAATTTATGGAACATAAAGAAAATGCCACTTAAGTGATAGAAATGTAAGTCAATTACATTAGTTAGAAAATCATCGACCTGCTTATGTGCAATAGTGAATTGATAGCTTGTAGATAGGCTTGTGCAGCATGTTGATTTTTGATCAAACTCTTCAGTTATTATTTGAGTAAACAACCTAAAGTCATGCCTTTAGTGTTACAGATGTGTCAAAATTGAGTTGTCCCAGTTTGGTTTAGTGTTTTACAATGGAATGGCCTCGGAGAGGTGATGAACATGGAAGTTTGTGATAATGACTGCCATTTTTTCAAAGCCATTTCATGCAGGCTGTCATAGACAGTGGCTGGGGACACGATAAGACTTGCAATCCGTAAGAATGGAACATCATTATGTCGGGCTGATTCTGTACAAATCACACTGCTGGTAGGAGCTTCACTCACCAGGAGCATGAATTAGTAATTCAGGAATATTCCCTGGTCTATTAAATTATGGTATGGCTCTGGACGAGCAACCGTGGAGATTGTGAATTCAAATCTCACCATTGAAATTGAATTGAATAAACCTGGTCATTTGTGGGCTGGCACCAGAAAACAACCATGAAAGCTGTTGGATTGTGGTGAAAAGCCAACTGGTTCACTAATGTCCTTTGGGGAAGTGCACCTGTCACTTCTATGTGGTCTGACCTATGTGGTTGACTCTAAAATGAGCATAAAGTGAGAAAGGCACCAGTTTTCATATTCCTAGTACAGTCACCACCACTTATACCACCCATGATTAGAAACATAGAAACATAGAAAATAGGTGCAGGAGTAGGCCATTCGGCCCTTCTAGCCTGCACCGCCATTCAATGAGTTCATGGCTGAACATTCAACTTCAGCACCCCATTCCTGCTTTCTCGCCATACCCCTTGATCCTCCTAGTAGTAAGGACTTCATCTAACTCCTTTTTGAATATATTTAGTGAATTGGCCTCAACAACTTTCTGTGGTAGAGAATTCCACAGGTTCACCACTCTCTGGGTGAAGAAGTTCCTCCGCATCTCGGTCCTAAATGGCTTACCCCTTATCCTTAGACTGTGACCTCTGGTTCTGGACTTCCCCAACATTGGGAACATTCTTCCTGCATCTAACCTGTCTAACCCCATCAGAATTTTAAATGTTTCTATGAGGTCCCCTCTCATTCTTCTGAACTCCAGTGAATACAAGCCCAGTTGATCCAGTCTTTCTTGATAGGTCAGTCCCACCATCCCGGGAATCAGTCTGGTGAACCTTCGCTGCACTCCCTCAATAGCAAGAATGTCCTTCCTCAGGTTAGGAGACCAAAACTGTACACAATACTCCAGGTGTGGCCTCACCAATGCCCTGTACAACTGTAGCAACACCTCCCTGCCCCTGTACTCAAATCGCCTTGCTATGAAGGCCAACATGCCATTTGCTTTCTTAACCGCCTGCTGCACCTGCATGCCAACCTTCAATGACTGATGTACCACGACACCCAGGTCTCTTTGCACCTCCCCTTTTCCTAATCTGTCACCATTCAGATAATAGTCTGTCTCTCTGTTTTTACCACCAAAGTGGATAACCTCACATTTATCCACATTATACTTCATCTGCCATGCATTTGCCCACTCACCTAACCTATCCAAGTCACTCTGCAGCCTCACAGCATCCTCCTCGCAGCTCACACTGCCACCCAACTTAGTGTCATCCGCAAATTTGGAGATGCTACATTTAATCCCCTCATCTAAATCATTAATGTACAGTGTAAACAGCTGGGGCCCCAGCACAGAACCTTGCGGTACCCCACTAGTCACTGCCTGCCATTCTGAAAAGTACGCATTTACTCCTACTCTTTGCTTCCTGTCTGACAACCAGTTCTCAATCCATGTCAGCACATTACCCCCAATCTCATGTGCTCTAACTTTGCACATCAATCTCTTGTGTGGGACCTTATCGAATGCCTTCTGAAAGTCCAAATATACCACATCAACTGGTTCTCCCTTGTCCACTCTACTGGAAACATCCTCAAAAAATTCCAGAAGATTTGTCAAGCATGATTTCCCTTTCACAAATCCATGCTGACTTGGGCCTATCATGTCACCTCTTACCAAATGCACTGCTATGACATCCTTAATAATTGATTCCATCATTTTACCCACAATTTCCTGTTTTCTCTCTCCCTCCTTTTTTAAAAAGTGTGGTTACATTGGCTACCCTCCACTCTATAGGAACTGATCCAGAGTCAATGGAATGTTGAAAAATGACTGTCAATGCATCCACTATTTCCAAGGCCACCTCCTTAAGTACTCTGGGATGCAGTCCATTAGGCCCTGGGGATTTATCGGCCTTCAATACCATCAATTTCCCCAACACAATTTCCCGGCTAATAAGGATTTCCCTCAGTTCCTCCTCCTTACTAGACCCCCCGACCCCTTTTATAACCGGAAGGTTGTTTGTGTCCTCCTTCGTGAATACCGAACCAAAGTACTTGTTCAATTGGTCCGCCATTTCTTTGTTCCCCGTTATGACTTCCCCTGATTCTGAGTGCAGGGGACCTACGTTTGTCTTTACTAACCTTTTTCTCTTTACATATCTATAGAAAGTTTTGCAAGCTTCTTCTCATACTCCATTTTCCCTGCCCTAATCAAACCCTTTGTCCTCCTCTGCTGAGTTCTAAATTTCTCCCAGTCCCCAGGTTCGCTGCTATTTCTGGCCAATTTGTATGCCACTTCCTTGGCTTTAATACTATCCCTGATTTCCCTTGATAGAAACGGTTGAGCCACCTTCCCTTTTTTATTTTTATGCCAGACAGGAATGTACAATTGGTGTAGTTCATCCATGCAGTCTCTAAATGTCTGCCATTGCCCATCCACAGTCAACCCCTTAAGTATCATTCGCCAATCCATCCCAGCCAATTCACGTCTCATACCTTCAAAGTTAGCCTTCTTTAAGTTCTGGACCATGGTCTCTGAATTAACTGTTTCATTCTCCATCCTAATGCAGAATTCCACCATATTATGGTCACTCTTCCCCAAGGGGCCTCGCACAACGAGATTGCTAATTAATCCTCTCTCATTACATAACACCCAGTCTAAGATGGCCTCCCCCCTAGTTGGTTCCTCGACATATTGGTCTAAAAAACCATCCCTTATGCACTCCAGGAAATCCTCCTCCACCGTATTGCTTCCAGTTTGGTTAGCCCAATCTATGTGCATATTAAAGTCACCCATTATAACTGCTGCACCTTTATTGCATGCACCCCTAATTTCCTGTTTGATGCCCTTCCGAACATCACTACTACTGTTTGGAGGTCTGTACACAACTCCCACTAACGTTTTTTGCCCTTTGGTGTTCTGTAGCTCTACCCATATAGATTCCACATCATCCAAGCTAATGTCCTTCCTAACTATTGCCTTAATCTCCTCCTTAACCAGCAATGCTACCCCACCTCCTTTTCCTTTTATTCTATCTTTCCTGAATGTTGAATACCCCTGGATGTTGAGTTCCCAGCCCTGATCATCCTGGAGCCACGTCTCCGTAATCCCAATCACATCATATTTGTTAACATCTATTTGCACAGTTAATTCATCCACCTTATTGCGGATACTCCTTGCATTAAGACACAAAGCCTTTAGGCTTGTTTTTTTAACACCCTCTGTTTTTTAGAATTTTGCTGTACAATGGTCCTTTTTATTCTTTGCCTTGGGTTTCTCTGCCCTCCACTTTTCCTCATCTCCTTTCTTTCTTTTGCTTTTGCCTCCTTTTTGTTTCCCTCTATCTCCCTGCATTGGTTCCCATCCCCCTGCCATATTAGTTTAACTCCTCCCCAACAGCACTAGCAAACACTCCCCCGAGGACATTGGTTCTGATTCTGCCCAGGTGCAGACCGTCCGGATTGTACTGGTCCCACCTCCCCCAGAACCGGTTCCAATGCCCCAGGAATTTGAATCCCTCCCTGCTGCACCATTGCTCAAGCCACGTATTCATCTGAGCTATCCTGTGATTCCTACTCTGACTAGCACGTGGCACTGGTAGCAATCCCGAGATTACTACTTTTGAGGTCCTACTTTTTAATTCAGCTCCTAGCTCCTTAAATTCATTTCGTAGGACCTCATCCCTTTTTTTACCTATGTCGTTGGTACCAACGTGCACCACGACAACTGGCTGTTCTCCCTCCCTTTTTAGAATGTCCTGCACCCGCTCCGAGACATCCTTGACTCTTGCACCAGGGAGGCAACATACCATCCTGGAGTCTCGGTTGCGGCCGCAGAAACGCCTATCTATTCCCCTTACAATTGAATCCCCTATCACTATCGCTCCCCCACTCTTTTTCCTGCCCTCCTGTGCAACAGAGCCAGCCACAGTGCCATGAACTTGGCTGCTGCTGCCCTCTCCTGATGAGTCATCCCCCTCAACAGTACTCAAAGCAGTGTATCTGTTTTGCAGTGGGATGACCACAGGGGACCCCTGCACTACCTTCCTTGCACTACTCTTCCTGCTGGTCTTCCATTCCCTCGCTGGCTGTGGACCCTTCTCCTGCGGTAAGACCAACTCGCTCCACGTGCTACTCGCATCATTCTCAGCATCGTGGATGCTCCAGAGTGAATCCACCCTCAGCTCCAACTCCGCAACGCGGACCGTCAGGAGCCGGAGGTGGATACACTTCCCGCACCTGTAGTCGTCAGGGACACTGGTGTTGTCCCCGAGTTCCCACATGGTACAGGAGGAGCATATCACGTGACCGAGTTGTCCTGCCATGACTTAACCCTTCGATACACTTAAATTGGCGACAACAATGTTAAAAGTTACTGACTAATAAAGAAAAAGAAAAACTACTCACCAATCAGCAGCCAATCACTTACCACGTTGGCTGTGACGTCACCTTTTGATTTTTTTCTACTTCTTTTTTGCCTTCTCTCCCAGCTGGAGCTGCACCGGTACGCCTCTCTCGACGCTCCCCGGACTGCTGAGCCTTTTATAGGCCGCTGCCTCTCTCGACTCCCGCCTCTCTCGACACTCCCCGGACTGCTGAGCCTTTTATAGGCCGCTGCCTCTCTCGACTCCCGCCTCTCTCGACGCTCCCCGGACTGCTGAGCCTTTTATAGGCCGCTGCCTCTCTCGACTCCCGTCTCTCAATTGCAGTCAATCGTGTATACTGGCCAACTAATGGTAGCTGATTTTAAAATCTCCAGTTATTTAGGGCAAAGTCAGGTCTTCAAGCAACTGTTCAACCACCACCTCTTCGCATTTCATAACGGTGCGATTATCTTGGCAAAGTGATTCCGTGCACCAACATTTTTGTGTCCTTCTGCGCATGCGCAGCATGGACTCTGCCCCTTTTGCACATGTGCGCTCGATCCAGCCACGCATGTGTAGAAGTGCTGCCGAACCACATTGCCCAACCTGGAGTTACTGCTCAAGCCTGAGTCTGCTACTGGGACTTCAGCTTTAGAATATTGCTGTGATTAACTACAGAAACATTTTCACGGCCTTCTGAGAAAGAGGAAATCAGAGGTGGGAGAGAGAGAGAGAGAGAGATTGGGGGGAGAGGGGGGGGGAGAGAGAGAGAGTGTGGTGGGGTGGGGAGGAGAGAGAGACTGGGAGAAGGCAGAGTGGGGATGGGGAGAGGAGAGGGGAGTGGAGGTCAGGAACTCAGGAAGAGGAGGTCAGGAACTTGGTACATGGGGTGGGGGGGTAAAGAACATGGAGAGCGCAGTAGGGATAGCGTAAGAAGGTGAACCAGATCTATAGGGGAGGGTTGAGAGCGAGAACATGATCCAGATGGTAAGACAGATCATGTTCTTCCAGACACATACCCATTACACCCGTACCATGTTCTCCCTCTCCTCCCCTACACTTAATTGATTTCTTGTAAAGCTCGGTACATGTGTGGCAAGTGACATAATTGGACTGGACGAAATCCGGAAGTCACGACACTGTCACTATTCACTTCATACCCAATAAACCTGTTAACAATCCATGACCCACACACAATGCCCCATCTATGGCAGGGTGTGTGGGGGTGGGGGAGAAAGGTTATGAATCTGTGGGGGAGAACCTTGGGCAGGGAGATAAGGTCAGGAATATAGAAACATAGAAAATAGGTGCAGGAGAAGACCATTCAGCCCTTTGAGCCTGCATCACCATTCAATAAGATCATGACTGGGAAAGAGGGAGCGGGGAGGGGGAGGGGGGTGAAAAGAAGGTCAGACTTGGTCAGGGGGAGAATGACCGAAACCTGGGCAGGGAAGAAGACCAGGAATTTTGGCGTGAGGGTAAGGTCAAGCATTTAGACTGCGGGGAGGAGGTCAGGAAAGTAGGGCTTGGTGGGGAGAAGGAGGTCAGGAACTTAGTGGGTGGGAGCAGGAACTTCTTTGGGGGGTGAGAGAAGGTCTTAATCCATGAGAGTGAGCCCTGTCTATTCCAAGTAAGCACTGTTCTGTTCTGTCTGGATTTGGCAGTCAGAATGGCTCAAATTACACTTTGCAGAGAGAAACTGCTGGGTGTGTCTTATCTTCCAAGGGGACCAATCAGCAATCAGGACTTTTCATCAAGGGTGCCCAATCAGAGCTTTACTTGTTGCAAATTAATGCATCCATATCTTTGCTACATACATTTATGTCTGTTAATCAGTCCCCAGAGCAAGAGTGCTATTACAACAATTAAGGTTGTCAGTGCAATGTAAAAATACTCTGAATGCAATTGGGATAGTAAACTACAATATGAAGCAATCTAATAGGGTTTTACCATCCATCTCATATAACAGGCAGACCATTCTAGCATCAATTGCATGCGTGAAAAGGAATTTGGAGAAGTTGGGAGGTGTTTAACATAGATTCACAAAGAGCAAGGCCAGCACCCAGATTCAATGATGCTTCCCTTAAATTACTGCTCGGTACAATCAGGAGCAGGAGGGACATACTTTTCCCCAGCAACCTATGGAAAAGCCCTGCTGCTGTTACCAAGAATGTTGGAATTGGCTGAGGAGGTGAGAAGCAGGAGCATTGAGCCCCAGTCTTGGATACAATGTAGGAAACGGTTTAATTACCTAGCCAAGTCAGGGAAAGCAAGTACATTTGCTGATTCACCTATATCCTGTGGTGTCAACGCCCCCACCCCTGCAACTCTATCTTGCCAAGTGTGCTTCAGCACATAACGCTTCATACTCACTTAAGTTTCACTTTCTATGCACTTCCTCACCTCATCATGTATCCATCTACCTCTGCAACTCCCCCTAATCCTTATGCAATGTGATGCATCTGTATGATAGTCACACTCATTAAATACACTGCACCATCAGGTGAATAGCTGACCTTCAGTCACTCACAGGTTTATTTTTTGCCCCTTGCAGGAGAAGAAAACACAAAATGCAAGGGATAGTAAGAGGATTGGAGATGGGCTGTCAAAAATTGTGCAGCTTACGATGCAGAGAAGAATGCCCAAGTGAGCACGAGCAGACACTCATGGCAGGGACATTTGTGGAGAGTACCTCAATGTTACTGCTAAAACAAACTTTCCTCAGCACCAATGTTTACTAAATGTGATTGAATTGTCTAGAGATAGTATGCTGGAGCAGGATTTATGAGTTGATTACCATAATTGGGCAAATGGAGAAGATATGAAACAACATGCTGTGTATTGAATTTCTCTTTACCCTCCATCTGGTTAGTCAACTATCTGCTATCCATTTGTTTATATTAGCAGTGAGCATTGAAACTGGCTGCTCTCCTTGTATATGTGAACAGACTGGCCGAGAGCAGCGAGGTCCTAGAGTTCGAGAGGTCCAAGAGTTCCGGAGAGTCCGTGACTTCAGGAGGACAGGAGTCCGAGGAGCAGGAGGGCCGGAGGTAGGGGAGGAATTCACTTGTGACGAGGATCGGAGAGTCGGAGGAGCGGGCAGTTTAAAAAGAGCGGGAGTTGGAGCAGAGGAGGTCGGGAGCAGCGAGGCCCATAAAAGGAGGACCAGCAGTCGGAGTTAGTTGCAGGGGCAGAAGGTAAAAAGAAATCGAAGTGTGACGTCACAACCAAGAGGGCAAGTGATTGGCTTGATGATTGGTGAGTATTTAATCTTTTTCTTTTTCTATTCTGATCAGTAAGAAACCTTTGGCGTTGTAACAAATTAGGTTAATTTAAGGGTTAAGTCATGGCAGAAGAGCCCATACCCATGTCATGCGCCTCCTGTGCTATGTGGGAAATCAGGGACGCATCTAGTGTCCTTGACAACTACATGTGCAGGAAGTGTATCCAGCTGCAGCTCCTGACAGACCACATTGCGGCACTGGAGCTGCGCATGGACTCACTCTGGTGCATCCGCGATGCTGAGAATGTCGTGAATAGCATGTTTAGTTCGTTGGTCACACGGCAGATAAAGGTTACACAGCCAGATAGGGAATTGGTGACCATCAGGCAGAGCAGGGGAAGGAAGGTAGTGCAGAGGTCCTCTGCGGTCATCTCCCTCCAAAACAGATTCACTACCTTGGGTACTGTTGGGGAGATGACTCATCAGGGGAAGGCAGCAGCAGCCAAGTCCATGGCACCAGGGGTGGCTCTACTGCACAGGAGGGCAGGAAAAAGAGTGGGAGAGCTATATTGATAGGGGATTCTATTGTAAGGGGAATAGATTGGCGTTTCTGCGGCCGCAAACGAGGCTCCAGGATGGAATGTTGCCTCCCTGGTGCAAGGGTCAAGGATGTCTCAGAGTGGCTGTAGCACATTCTGGAAGGGAACAGCCAGCTGTCGTAGAAACATAGAAACATAGAAAATAGGTGCAGGAGTAGGCCATTCGGCCCTTCGATCCTGCACCGCCATTCAATAAGATCATGGCTGATCATTCCCTCAGTACCCCTTTCCTGCTTTCTCTCCATACCCCTTGATCCCCTAAGCCGTAAGGACCATATCTAACTCCCTCTTGAATATATCCAATGAACTGGCATCAACAACTCTCTGCGGCAGGGAATTCCATAGGTTAACAACTCTCTGAGTGAAGAAGTTTCTCCTCATCTCAGTCCTAAATGGCCTACAACCTTATCCGAAGACTATGTCCCCTGGTTCTGGACTTCTCCAGCATCGGGAACATTCTTCCCGCATCTAACCTGTCCTGTCCCGTCAGAATCTTATACGTTTCTATGAGATCCCCTCTCATCCTTCTAAACTCCAGTGAATAAAGGCCCAGTTGATCCAGTCTCTCCTTATATGACAGCTCAGCCATCCCTGGAATCAGTCTGGTGAACTTTCGCTGCACTCCCTCAATAGCAAGATCGTCCTTTCTCAGATTAGGAGACCAAAACTGTACACAATATTCCAGGTGAGGCCTCACCAAGGCCCTGTATAACAGTGGTAAGACCTTCCTGCTCCTGTACTCAAATCCCGTAGCTATGAAGGTCAACATACCATTTGCCTTCTTCACCACCTGCTGTACCTGCATGCCCAATTTCAGTGACTGATGAACCATGACACCCAGTTCTTGTTGCACCTCCCCTTTTCCTAATTTGCCGCCATCCAGATAATATTCTGCCTTTGTGTTTTTGCCCCCAAAATGGATAACCTCACATTTATCCACATTATACTGCATCTGCCATGCATTTGTCCACTCACCCAATCTGTCCAAGTCACCCTGCAGCCTCTTAGAATCCGCCTCACAGCTCACACCGCCAACCAGTTTAGTGTCATCTGCAAACTTGGAGATATTACACTCAATTCCTTCATCCAAATCGTTAATGTATATTGTAAAGAGCTGAGGTCTCAGCACTGAGCCATGCGGCACTCCACTAGTCACTGCCTGCCATTCTGAAAAGGACCCGTTTATCCCGACTCTCAGCCTCCTGTCTGCCAACCAGGTCTCTATCCACGTCAACACATTACCACCAATATCATGTGCTTTGATTTTGCACACCAATCTCTTGTGCGGGACCTTGTCAAAAGCCTTTTGAAAGTCCAAATGCACCACATCCACTGCTTCTCCCTTATCCACTCTGCTAGTTACATCCTCAAAAAATTCCAGAAGATTCGTCAAGCATGATTTCCCTTTCATAAATCCATGCTGACTTGGTCCAATCCTGTCACTGCTTTCCAAATGCGCTGCTATTTCATGCTTAATGATTGATTCCAGCATTTTCCCCACTACTGATGTCAGGCTAAGCGGTCTACAATTACCCGTGTTCTCTCTCCCTCCTTTTTTAAAAAGTGGTGTTACATTAGTTACCCTCCAGTCCATAGGAACTGATTCAGAGTCAATAGACTGTTGGAAAATGATCACCAATGCATCCAGTATTTCTAGGGCCACTTCCTTAAGTACTCTGGGATGCAGACTATCAGGCCCCGGGGATTTATTGGCCTTCAATCCCATCAATTTTCCTAACACAATTTCCTGCCTGATAAGGATATCCTTCAGTTCCTCCTTCTCACTAGACCTACTGTCTGCTAGCATATTCGGAAGGTTATTTGTGTCTTCCTTCGTGAAGACAGAACCGAAGTATTTGTTCAATTGGTCTGCCATTTTTTTGTTCCCCTTTCTAAATTCACCTGAATCCGACTGCAATTGACCTACGTTTGTCTTCACTAATCTTTTTCTCTTCACATATTTATAGAAGCTTTTGCAGTCAGTTTTTATATTCCCTGCAAGCTTCCTTTCTTATTCTATTTTCCCCCTCTTAATTAAACCCTTAGTCTTCCTCTGTTGCATTCTAAATGTCTCCCAGTCCTCAGGTTTGTTTCTTTTTCTAGCCAAATTATATGCCTCTTCCTTGGCTTTAAGACTCTCCTTAATTTCCCTTGTTAGCCATGGTTGAGCCACCTTTCCCATTTTATTCTTACTCCAGACAGGGATGTGCAATTGCTGAAGTTCATTATGTGATCTTTAAATGTTGCCATTGCTTATCCACCGTCAACCCTTGAAGTAACTTTTGCCAGTCTATTCATGCCAATTCACGTCTCATACTGTCGAAGTTACCTTTCCTTAAGTTCAGGACCCTAGTTTCTGAATTAACTGTGTCACTCTCCATCTTAATAAAGAATTCTACCATATTATGGTCAATCTTCCCCAAGGGGCCTCGCACAACTAGATTGCTAATTAGTCCTTTCTCATTACACATCACCCAGTCTTGGATGGCCAGCTCTCTAGTTGGTTCCTCGACTTATTGGTCGAGAAAATCATCCCTAATACACTCCCGGAAATCCTCCTCCACCATATTGCTACCAGTTTGGTTAGCCCAATCAATATGTAGATTAAAGTCGCCCATGATAACTGCTGTACCTTTATTGCACACATCCCTTATTTCTTGTTTGATGCTGTCCCCAACCTCACTACGACTGTTTGGTGGTCTGTACACAACTCCCACTAGCATTTTCTGCCCTTTGGAATTCCGCAGCTCCACCCATACCAATTCCACACCATCCAAGCTAATGTCCCTCCTTACTATTGCATTAATTTCCTCTTTAACCAGCAACGCCACCCGACCTCTTTTGCCTTTCTGTCTATTCTTCCTAAATGCTGAATACTCTTGGATGTTGAATTCCCAGCCTTGGTCAACCTGGAGCCATGTCTGCGTGATGCCTATTACATCTTACCCATCAACTGCTTTCTGTGCAGTTAATTCGTCCACATTATTCTGAATACTCCTCGCATTGAGGCACAGAGCCTTCAGCCTTGTCTTAACATACTTTGCCCCTTTAGAATTTTGCTGGAATGTGGCCCTTTTTGTTTTTTGTCTTAGGTTTCTCTGCCCTCCACTTTTACTATTCTCCTTTCTATCTTTTGCTTTTGACTCCATTTTATTTCCCTCTGTCTCCCTGCTTAGGTACACATAGGTACCAACGATATAGGTAAAAAACAGGATGAGATCCTACAAGCTTAATTTAGAGAGCTGTGAGTTAAATTAAAAAGCAGGACCTCAAAGGTAGTAATCTCAGGATTGCTACCAGTGTCACGTGCTAGTAAGAGTAGGAATTGCACGATAGTTCAGATGAATACGTGGCTTGAGGAATGGTGCAAGGGGGAGGGATTCAAATTCCTGAGGCATTGGAACCAGTTCTGGCAGAGGTGGGACCAGTACAAACCGGACGGTCTGCACCTGGGCAGGACCGGAACCGATGTCCTAGGTGGAGTGTTTGCTAGTGATGTTGGGGAGAGTTTAAACTAAAAAGGCAGGGGCCTGGGAATCTATGCAGGGAGGCAGCGGGAAATAAAAAGGAGGCAGAAGCAAAAGGTAGGAAGGAGAAAAGCAAGAGTGGAGAGCAGAGAAATCAAGGGCAAAAATCAAAAAGGGCCACATTACAACATAATTCTAAAAGGGCAAAGAGTGTTAAAAAAAACAAGCCTGAAGGCTCTGAGTCTCAATGCGAGGAGCATTCGTAATAAGGTGGATGAATTGACTGCGCAGATAGCTGTTAATGGATATGATGTAATTGGGATTACGGAGACATCGCTCCAAGGTAACCAAGGCTAGGAACTCAACATCCAGAGATATTCAATATTCAGGAAGGACAGATAGAAAGAAAAAGGAGATGGGGTAGCGTTACTGGTTAAAGAGGAGATTAATGCAATTGTAAGGAAGGACATTAGCGAGGATGATGTGGAATCTATATGGGTAGAGCTGCGAAACACCAAAGGGCAGAAAACTTTCGTGGGAGTTGTGTACAGACCACCAAACAGTAGTAGGGAGGTTGGGGATGGCATCAAACAGGAAATTAGGGACACATGCAATAAGAAGGGAAATTTGGGAAAGTGTTAAATCCAAGGGACACATGCAATAGCAGTTATCATGGGTGACTTTAATCTGCATATTGATTGGGCTAACCTAACAATTGCCATTGGGCTAACAGTGCCGTGGAGGAAGATTTCCTGCAGTGTATAATGGTTTTCTAGACCAATATGTCGAGGAAGCAGGCCATCCTAGACTGGGTCTTGTGCAACGAGAGAGGATTAATTAGCAATCGGATCATGTGGGGCCCCTTGGTAAAGAGTGGCCATAATATGGCAGAATTCTTCATTAAGATGGAGAGTGACACAATTAATTCAGAGACTAGGTTCCTGAACTTAAAAAAGTAAACTTTGATGGTATGAGACGTGAATTGGCTAGAATAGACTGGAGAATGATACTTAAATGGTTGACAGTGTATCAGCAAAGGCAGACATTTAAATATCACGTGGATGAACTATAACAATTGTACATCCCTTGTGGCGTAAGAATAAAAAATAGAAGATGGCTCAACCATGGCTAAGAAGGGAAATTTGGGAAAGTGTTAAATCCAAGGAAGAGGCATATAAATAGGCCAGAAAAAGCAGCAAAGTTGAGGAATGGGAGAAATTTTGAAATCAGCAGAGGAGGACTAAGGGTTTAATTAGGAGGGGGAAAATAGAGTATGAGAGTAAGCTTGCAGGGAACATAAAAACTGACGGCAAAAGCTCCTACAGATATGTGAAGATAAAAAGATTAGTGAAGGCTAATGTAGGTCCCTTGCAGTCAGAGTCAGGGGAATTCATAATGGGGAACAAGGAAATGGCAGACCAATTGAACAAATACTTTGGTTCTGTCTTCACCTAAGGAAGACACGAATCACCTCCCAAAAATACTAGGGGACCAAGGATCTATCGAGAAGGGGGAACTGAGGGAAATCCTTATTCGTCAGGAAATGGTGTTGGGGAAATTGAAGGGACTGAAGGCAGATAAATCCCCAGGGCCTAATAGTCTGCATTCCAGAGTACTTAAGGAAGTGGCCCTAGAAATAGTAGATACATTGCTGGTCATTTTCCAACATTCCATGGACTCTGGTTCAATTCATATGGATTGAAGGGTAGCTAATGTCATCCCACTTTTTAAAAAAGGAGGGAGAGAGAAAACAGGGAATTATAGATCAGTTAGTCTGACATCGGTGGCGGGGGAAATGTTGGAATCAATTATTTAGATGTAATAGCAGCGCATTTGGAAAACAGTGACAGCATCGGTCCAAGTCAGCATGGATTTATGAAAGTGAAATCATTCTTGACAAATCTAGAGTTTTTTGAGGATGTAACTAGTAGAGTGGATAAGGTTGAACCAATGGATGTGGTGTATTTGGACTTTCAAAAGGCTTTTGATAAGGTCCCACACAAGAGGTTAGTGTGCAAAATTAAGGCACATTATATTGGGGGGTAATGTATTGACGTGGATAGAGAACTGGTTGGCAGACAGGAAGCAAAGAGTGGGAATTAATGGGTCCTTTTCAGAATCGCAGGCAGTGACGAGTGGAGTGCATCAGAGTTCAGTGCTGGGACCCCAGCTATTTACAATATACATTAATGATTTAGACGAAGGAATTGAATGTAATATTTCCAAGTTTGCAGTTGACACGAAGCCGGGTGGTAGTGCGAGCTGTAAGGAGGATGCTAGGAGGCTGCAGGGGGAGTTGGACAGGTTAGGTGAGTGGGCAAATACATGGCAGATGCAGTATAATGTGGATAATTGTGAGGTTATCCACTTTGGTGGCAAAAACAAGAAGGCGGATTATTATCTGAATGGTGACAGATTAGTAAAAGGGGAGGTGCAACGAGACCTAAGTGTCATAGTACATCAGTCATTTAAGATAGTCATCCAGTTATAGCAGGCAGTAAAGAAAGCAAATGGCATGCGGGCCTTCATAGCGAGGGGATTTGAGTACAGGAGCAGGGAGGTCTTCCTGCCGTTGTACAGGGCCTTGGTGAAACCACACCTTGAGTACTGTGTGCAGTTTTCTTCTCCTAATCTGAGGAAGGACATTCTTGCTATTGAGGGAGTGCAGTGAAGGTTCACCAGACTGATGCCCGGGATGGCGGGACTGACATACCAAGAAAGACTGGATCAACTGGGCTTGTAGTCACTGGAGTTCAGAAGAATGAGAGGGGATCTCATCGAAACTTTTAAAATTCTGACGGGTTCAGACAGGTTCGATGCAGGAAGAATGTTCCCAATGTTGGAGAAGTCCAGAACCAAGGGTCACAGTCTAAGGATAAGGGGTAAGCCATTTAGGACCGAGATGAGGAGAAACTTCTTCACCCAGAGAGTGGTGAACCTGTGGAATTCTCTACCACAGGAAGTTGTTGAGGCAAATTCACTAAATATATTCAAAAAGGAGTTAGATGTAGTCCTTACTACTAGGGGGATCAAGTGGTATGGCGAGAAAGCAGGAATGGGGTACTGAAGTTGCATGTTCAGCCATGATCATATTGAATGGTAGTGCAGGCTCAAAGGGCCGAATGGCTTATTCCTGCACCTGCATTCTATATTTCTAAGTTTCTATGTTTCTATGGCTTCACTTCACCCTCAAACGTTACCATTGCTGCAGCAGTCGCACCCACATCAAACACCTTGCATACACTGGCAGCTATTCAACTATGACGGTCACATCAACCAAGCACATTGCACCACACTCAGTCACATACTTATTATTTGGCGTAAAAATAAAAAAGGGAAGGTGGCTCAACCGTGGCTATCAAGGGAAATCAGGGATAGTATTAAAGCCAAGGAAGTGGCATACAAATTGGCCAGAAATAGCAGCGAACCCGGGGACTGGGAGAAATTTAGAACTCAGCAGAGGAGGACAAAGGGTTTGATTAGGGCAGGGAAAATGGAGTACGAGAAGAAGCTTGCAGGGAACATTAAGACGGATTGCAAAAGTTTCTATAGATATGTAAAGAGAAAAAGGTTAGTAAAGACAAACATAGGGCCCCTGCAGTCAGAATCAGGGGAAGTCATAATGGGGAACAAAGAAATGGCGGACCAATTGAACAAGTACTTTGGTTCGGTATTCACTAAGGAGGACACAAACAACCTTCCGGATATAAAAGGGGTCAGAGGGTCTAGTAAGGAGGAGGAACTGAGGGAAATCCTTATTAGTCGGGAAATTGTGTTGGGGAAATTGATGGGATTGAAGGCCGATAAATCCCCAGGGCCTGATGGACTGCATCCCAGAGTACTTAAGGAGGTGGCTTTGGAAATAGTGGATGCATTGACAGTCATTTTCCAACATTCTATTGACTCTGGATCAGTTCCTATCGAGTGGAGGGTAGCCAATGTAACCCCACTTTTTAAGAAGGGAGGGAGAGAGATAGCAGGGAATTATAGACTCGTCAGCCTGACATCGGTAGTGGGTAAAATGATGGAATCAATTATTAAGGATGTCATAGCTGTGCATTTGGAAAGAGGTGATATGATAGGTCCAAGTCAGCATGGATTTGTGAAAGGGAAATCATGCTTGACAAATCTTCTGGAATTTTTTGAGGATGTTTCCAGTGGACAAGGGAGAACCAGTTGATGTGGTATATTTGGACTTTCAGAAGGCTTTCGACAAGGTCCCACACAAGAGTTAAAGCACATGGGATTGGGTGTAGTGTGCTGACATGGATTGAGAACTGGTTGTCAGACAGGAAGCAAAGAGTAGGAGTAAATGGGTACTTTTCAGAATGGCAGGCAGTGACTAGTGGGGTACCGCAAGGTACTGTGCTGGGGCCCCAGCTGTTTACACTGTACATTAATGATTTAGACGATGGGATTAAATGTAGTATCTCCAAATTTGCGGATGACACTAAGCTGGGGGCAGTGTGAGCTGCGAGGAGGATGCTATGAGGCTGCAGAGCGACTTGGATAGGTTAGGTGAGTGGGCAAATGCATGGCAGATGAAGTATAATGTGGATAATTGTGAGGTTATCCACTTTGGTGGTAAAAACAGAGAGACAGACTATTATCTGAATGGTGACAGATTAGGAAAAGGGGAGGTGCAAAGAGACCTGGGTGTCATGGTACATCAGTCATTGAAGGTTGACATGCAGGTACAGCAGGTGGTTAAGAAAGCAAATGGCATGTTGGCCTTCATAGCGAGGGGATTTGAGTACAGGGGCAGGGAGGTGTTGCTACAGTTGTACAGGGCCTTGGTGAGGCCACACCTGGAGTATTGTGTACAGTTTTGGTCTCCTAACCTGAGGAAGGACATTCTTGCTATTGAGGGAGTGCAGCGAAGGTTCACCAGACTGATTCCCGGGATGGTGGGACTGACCTATCAAGAAAGACTGGATCAACTAGGCTTGTATTCACTGGAGTTCAGAAGAATGAGAGGGGACCTCATAGAAACGTTTAAAATTCTGACGGGGTTAGACAGGTTAGATGCAGGAAGAATGTTCCCAATGTTGGGGAAGTCCAGAACCAGGGGACACAGTCTAAGGATAAGGGGTAAGCCATTTAGGACCGAGATGAGGAGGAATTTCTTCACCCAGAGAGTGGTGAACCTGTGGAATTCTCTACCGCAGAAAGTTGTTGAGGCCAATTCACTAAATATATTCAAAAAGGAGTTAGATGAAGTCCTTACTACTAGGGGGATCAAGGGGTATGGTGAGATAGCAGGAATGGGGTACTGAAATTGCATGTTCAGCCATGAACTCATTGAATGGTGGTGCAGGCTAGAAGGGCCGAATGGCCTGCTCCTGCACCTATTTTCTATGTCTATGTCTATGTCTATATTGTAGGCCTCGCTAGCACATATTAGCTGGGAGCAACAGTTGACAGACAGGTGGGGGGAACTGAAATGCAGAACTTCAGTCAGCGTTGTGGGGGGTGGTGCGGGGGGGGGCAAGGTGAAACGCAGGACTTCAATCCGCTTGAAGAGCGAATTTTCCAGCTAATTGGGCGACATGTAGAGGCCGTATCAAATGGCGAGATTGAACCTCGCTTGGGGACAACAATGGTACGTTCATTCCGAATCCTTCTTCTCACATCCCACTTCACCCTTATCCCACAATCTCTTCTTACTTTATGCATGCATTTCTGGATTCCCCGCCTCCTCCCCTCACCGTAACTCAACTCTTGTGCCTGTCTGCTTTCAGATATTTAACAAGCACCCAAGCAGCCTGTCCCCGAGGTCATTGAAAAGGACGAGGGGGGAGAGGAGGAGGAGGACGAAGACACCGCTTCACTGCATCTTTCACTCACAGACACCAGCTCAGAAACTGGATCTATGCTTAATTTAAAGGCTAGTGTAGTAGTGGGAGCTGCACAGGGTGAGGCATCGGGCACAAGTGGACTGCAGCAAAGCCAGGGGGAAAGGGTAGCTTGGGGGATAGCTCCCTCGAGGGTGAGTTCGCTCGCGAATTCTCCTTTACAGGACTCGGATGAGAACCTCGATGGGGCAACTTTCAGAAGAAGGGTGATGGGCACACAATTGATGGGTGCCCATCTCGGCAATGTCAGAGAGCTTGGGAGAGTCTGCCTCCAAAATTGCATGGGGCTCTGTGCAGATTTCCAGCCTGGAATTGATGGTATTCTCATAAAGAGACCGTGTTGGCCCAGACGCGATGGACGATGTTACAGCTTTCATTTCAGCGCAGGCGGAAGCAACCCAATGTCTTAGTGCTGCACTGGAAACTCAGACTGCTCTTATGCAGACTCAGCTTGAGTCCACCTAAGCTCTGACTGCTGCTATTGTGGCTGGGTTTACAAGTGTTGACCGGGGGTCGCAGGTTGCTCGTGATAGAGAGATGCTAGAAATATTATATCATTACTTTTGGCTCAGTAGTTACCAGGGAGATCGAACAGGTGGACTTGACATTGAATCATGAGATTAGCATTTAAAATAAAAAGAGGAGATATATTAAATAAACTAATGGAACTCAAAGAGGAAAAAAACCCTGTTCTGGAAAGATTACAGCGCTCATTTAAAAGAATCTAGGGAAGAAATAGCAGAGGCTTTACTGCACATATTTAATAATTCATTCGAAAAAGATGTAGTGCCAGAGGACTGGTGAACAGTTAACATATTACCTATATTTAAGAAGATAGATCGAACATGTCCAGGGAATTATAGACCAGTAAGCTTAATATCAGTGGTAGGAAAAATAATGGAATTACTATTAAAGAAGAAAATAGAAGAGCATCTAGAAGCTAAAAATATAGTCATGAATAGTCAGCATGGATTTCAAAAGGGAAAGTATTGCTTGCCCAACGTCATTGAATTTTTTGAAGAGGTAACAGAGAAAGTAGACAATGGTAATGCAGTAGATGTAATTCATCTTGATTTTCAAAAGGCCTTCAATGAGGTACCACATAATAGACTAATTAATAAGGTCAGAGAATGTGGAGTCAGTGGACAAGTAGCAGAATAGCTAGCTGGCTTCAAGACCAAAAGCAGAGAGTGGGGGTAAAGGGTAACTATTCACAGTGGCAGAAAGTGGGGCGTGGCGTTCCACAAGGATCAGTGCTGGAACCACTGTTGTTCACAATTTATATTAACGATGTACAAATAAAAAATCACTAAAAGTAGTGACACAGGTTAGCAAGGCCATATCAAAAGCAAACCAGCCACTACTAGTTTATTTCTAGAGGGATAAAATTGAAAAGTAGTGAAGTTATGTTAAACCTGTATGGAACCTTGGTTAGACCACACTTGGAGTACTGCATACAATTCAGGTCGTCATATTATAAAAAGGATATAGAGGCACTGGAGAGGGTGCAGAGAAGATTTACATGGATGATACCAGAAAAGCGAGGGTATATCTATCAGGAAAGGATGAACAGGTTAGATCTCTTTTCATTTGAAAAAAGAAGGCTGAGGGGTGACCTAATTGAGATCTTTAAAATAATGAAAGGTTTTGATAGAATAGATAGAGAGAGAATGTTTCCATTTGTGGGGAAGAACATAACAAGAGGCTATCAATATAAGATAGTCACCAAGAAATCAAATTGGGAATTCAAAAGAAACTTCTTCACTTAGAGAGTTCCACATTCTCACCACTCTCTATCACATGGAGTAATTGAGGCAAATAGTGCAGCTACATTGAAGGGGAGACTAGATAAGCATATGAGGGAGAAGGGAATAGAGGGTTATGCTGATCGAGTTAAGTGACGAAAGATGGGAGGAGGCTCAAGTGGAACATAAACGCCGGCATGGACTGGTTGGGTCGAATGGCCTGTTTCTGTGCCGTATATCCGATGTAATTCTATGAATGCTGAGGCGCCGCCCAGGGGAATGGCAGTAGGTCAGTGGAGCAGGACACTGCTGTTCTCTCTCAAGATGACAGTATTCCTGTTGCCAACCACTTCACCATTGCTCTTGCCACTGTCTGTCAGCCAGCCAACCCAGACTGCTGCTGTCCATATCGAGGTGGTGCAGTCTACAACTATTTTATTGTAATCAGCAATCAAGTGCCCCCTGATTAAAGGGGGGACACAAACCAAAAGCTTTTCAGGTGCTTCCTTGTTATTTTGGGATTTTTTTCTTTTTTTTTCTGAGGGCACCAAAACACAAATTATACAAGTGCCCCCTGGCTAAAAGGGGGGGGGGGCACTAAAACCGACAAAACTTAAACAAATGAAACTTTGGACATTAAAATCAAATTCAAATTTGGTTTCCGGGAGTGATGATGCACTCCAGTCCCTCCGGCGTCCACCTCTTCAGGGATACCCTCCTGGCTCGGGTAACCGCGGAAGAGAGGCAGGCAGTTGGGCTGAACGACCCCCTCGACCGCCCGCTGCCTGAACCAGCTGATGGCCCTCTTGGACATGCCCAGGAGCAGTTGGTGCAGTGTACAATTATTTTGTTGTAAAACAATAAATCAAGCGCCCCCTGATTAAAGGGGGAGACACACCAAACATTTTCAAACAAGTGCCCCCTTGTTTTTTGGGGGGTTTTTGGGGTTTCTTTTGAGGGCACTGAAACACAAATTATACAAGTGCCCTCTGGCTAAAAGCGGGGTGGGGGCACTAAAATCCAGCACAGTAAACAAATTAAGCTTAAAACATTTAAAATCAAATTAAAATTTGGTTGCCGGGGGTGATGATGCACTCCAGTCCCTCCACGTCCACCTCTCGCGGAAGGCCGTGAGCGTACCGGTGGACACCGCGTGCTCCATATCCAGGGACACCCTGGCTCGGATGTAACCGCGGAAGAGAGGCAGGCAGTTGGGCTGAACGACCCCCTCGACCTCCCGCTGTCTGGACCAGCCGATGGCCCTCTTGGCCATGCCCAGGAGCAGTTGGTGCAGTCTACAAATCTTTTAGTTGCAAACAGAAAATCAATTAAATCAAGTGCGCCCCTTAAGGGAGGAGGGAGGGGGACGGGTGGGGACACTCCAAACATTTTCAAACAAGTAAACAAGTGCCCCCCTTTTTTTTTAGGGCAGCAAAAAACACAAATTTTACGTGCCCCCAGGCTAAAAGCGGGGGGAGGACACTAAACTCGGCACAATAAATAAATTAAACTTTAGACATATAAAATCAAATTAAAATTTGGTTGCCGGGGGTGATGATGCACTCCAGTCCCTCCGGTGCCCACCAGTCGCAGAAGGCCGCGAGCGTACTGGTGGACACCGCGTGCTCCATCTCCAGGGACCCTCTGGCTTGGATGTAACCGCGGGAGAGAGGCACGCAGTTGAGCTGAACGACCCCCTCGACCGCCCACTGTCTGGACCGGATGTGGCCCCCTTGGCCATGTCCAGGAGCAGTTGGTGCAGTTGACAGATGGACCTTCTAGGGCACAGTTGCTCGAGGTCATCATGCAAGGCCATCTGAAGTCTCCCACACAGATACTCAGCTGCCTTCTGCTAGCTCTGCTGCAACCACTAGGGGAACACTTTGTAGGAGCACTTGAATAGGAAAAGGCGCACGAACGACAGGCACTAAGCGATTGCACAAGGATGATTAGTTATTTTTTTCTTGTAAGTATGTATTAACTAATTTTTGATAATTGCATTCATTTTGTTTATAACCTTTTATGGTGTTTCTCATTTCAGATTTGAACCCTGGAGGACTCTATGATATTCCATGACACAGGGATGGTATGAAGGGGATGTGATGAGCAATGGGGATCTGGGATTTCATTCATTTGAATTGGAGTCTGATGATACACTCACAGCTAGCCCACCTGGAAGAGCAAATGGCCATCTGCCTTCTCCCTCCCGCCTCTTCCTTTCTTAAGATGGAGAGTGACAAAATTAATTCAGTGACTAGTATCCTGAACTTAAGGACTTCAATGGTATGAGATGTGAATTGGCTGGAATTGATTGGCGAATGATACTTAAAGGGTTGACAGTGGATAGGCAATGGCAAACAGTTAAAGATCACATGGATGAACTTCAACTATTGTACACCCCTGTCTGGAGTAAAAATAAAATGGGGAAGGTGGCTCAACCGTGGCTAACAAGAGAAATTAAGGATAGTGATAAATCCAAGGAAGGGGCACAGAATTGGCCAGAAAAAGTAGCAAACCTGAGGACTGGGAGAAATTTAGAATTCAGCAGAGGAGGACAAAGGGCTTAATTAGGAGGGGGAAAATAGAGCATGAGAGGAAGCTTGCTGGGAACATAAAAACTGACTGCAAAAGCTTCTATAGATATGTGAAGAGAAAAAGATTTGTGAGGACAAACGTCGGTCCCTTGCAGTCAGAATTGGGTGAATTTATAACGGGGGACAATGAAATGGCAGACCAATTGAACAAATACTTTGGTTCTGTCTTCACGAAGGAAGACACAAATAACCTCCCAGAAATACTAGGGGACCGAGGGTCCAGTGAGAAGGAGGAACTGAAGGAAATCCTTATTAGTCGGGAAATTGTGTTCGGAAAATTGATGGGATTGAAGGTCGATAAATCCACAGGGCCTGATAGTCTGCATCCCAGAGGAGTTAAGGAAGTGGCCCTAGAAATAGTGGATGCATTGCTGATCATTTTTCAACAGTCTATCGAATCTGGATCAGTTCCTGTGCACTGGAGGATAGCTAATGTAACACCACATTTTAAAAAAGGAGGGAGAGAGAACACGGGTTATTATAGACTGGTTAGCCTGACATCAGTAGTGGGGAAAATGTTGGAATCAATTATTAAAGGTGAAATAGCAGTGCATTTGGAAAGCAATGACAAGATTCGTCCAAATCCGCATGAATTTATGAAAGGGAAATCATGCTTGACAAATCTTCCAGAATTTTTTGAGGATGTAACTAGTAGAGTGGATAAGGGAGAACCAGTGGATGTGCTGTATTTGGACTTTCAAAAGGCTTTTGACAAGGTTCCACACAAGAGATTAGTGTGCAAAATTAAAGCACATGGTATTGGGGGTAATGTACTGAGTGGATAGAGAACTGGTTGTCAGACAGGAAGCAGAGAGTCGGGATAAACGGATCCTTTTCAGAATGGCAGGCAGTGACTAGTGGGGTGCCGCAGGGCTCAGTTCTGTGACCCCAGCTATTTACAATATACATCAATGATTGAGATGAAGGAATTGAGTGTAATATCTCCAACTTTGCAGATGACAACTAAGCTGGGTGGCAGTGTGAGCTGTGAAGAGGATGCTAAGAGGCTGCAGGGTGATTTAGATGGGTTAGGTGAGTGGGCAAATGCTTGGCAGAGGCAGTATAATGTGGATAAATGTGGGGTTATCCAGATTGGTGGCAAAATCAGGAAGGCGGAATATTATCTGAATGGCGGCAGATTAGGAAAAGGGGAGGTGCAACGAGACCTGGGAGTCATGGTACATCAGTCATTGAAAGTTGGCATGCAGGTACAGCAGGCGGTGAAGAAGGCAAATGGTATGTTGGCCTTCATAGCTAGGGAATGTGTGTTTAGGAGCAGGGAGGTCTTACTGCAGTTGTACAGGGTCTTAGTGAGGCCTCACCTAGAATATTGTGTTCAGTTTTGTTCTCCTAATCTGAGGAATGACATTCTTGCTATTGAGGGAGTACAGTGAAGGTTCACCAGACTGATTCCCGGGATGGCAGGACTGACATATGAGGAGAGACTGGATTGACTGGGCCTGTAATCACTGGAGTTAAGAAGGATGAGCAGGGATGTCATAGAATCATATAAAATTCTGACGGGACTGGGCAGGTTAGATGCAGGAAGAATGTTCCCGATGTTGGGGAAGTCCAGAACCAGGTGACACAGTCTTAGGATAAGGGGTAAGTAATTTAGGACCAAGATGAGGAGAAATCTTTTCACTCAGAGAGTTGTTAACCTGTGGAATTCTCTACCGCAGAGAGTTGTTGATGCCAGTTCATTGGATATATTCAAGAGGGAGTTAAATATGGCCCTGACGGCTAAAGGGATCAAGGGGTATGGAGAGAAAGCAGGAAAGGGATACTGAGGTGATGATCAGCCATGATCTTATTGAATGGTGGTGCAGGCTCGAAGGGCCAAATGGCCTACTCCTGCACCTATTTTCTATGTTCTATGTTTCTCTTTTTACTCTTCCTCTTTCTCATTTTCCCCTTCCTCCTGCTCCTACTCCTCTTCCTCGTCCTCCTCCTGAGGTGGTCCTGCAATTCCTGGTGGCAAGGACTGCGCCCTCATGATGGCTAATTTATGAAGCATACAGCAGAGCACTAAAAGGGCAACATTGTCCTCGACACGTGGGAGTCCCTGGCCAAAAACCACCCTCAACATAGAAACATAGAAACATAGAAAATAGGTGCAGGAGTAGGCCATTCGGCCCTTCGAGCCTGCACCACCATTCAATATGATCATGGCTGAACATGCAACTTTAGTACCCCATTCCTGCTTTCTCGCCATACCCCTTGATCCTCCTAGTAGTAAGGACTTCATCGAACTCCTTTTTGAATATATTTAGTGAATTGGCCTCAACAACTTTCTGTGGTAGAGAATTCCACAGGTTCACCACTCTCTGGGTGAAGAAGTTCCTCCTCATCTCAGTCCTAAATGGCTTACCCCTTATCCTTGGACTGTGACCCTTGGTTCTGGACTTTTCCAAAATTGGGAACATGTCTAACCTGTCTAAACCCGTCAGAATTTTAAAAGTTTCTATGAGATCCCCTCTCATTCTTCTGAACTCCAGTGACTACAAGCCCAGTTGATCCAGTCTTTCTTGATATGTCAGTCCCGCCATCCCGGGAATCAGTCTGATGAACCTTCGCTGCACTCCCTCAATAGCAAGAATGTCCTTCCTCAAGTTAGGAGACCAAAACTGTACACAATACTCCAGGTGTGGCCTCACCAATGCCCTGTACAATTGTTGTAACACCTCCCTGCCCCTGTACACAAATCCCCTCGCTATGAAGGCCAACATGACATTTGCTTTCTTAACCGCCTGCTGTACCTGCATGCCAACCTTCAATGACTAATGTACCATGTCACACAGGTCTTGTTGCACCTCCCTTTTTCCTAATCTGTCACCATTCAGATAATAGTCTGTCTCTCTGTTTTTACCACCAAAATGGATAACCTCACATGTATCCACATTATACTTCATCTACCATGCATTTGCCCACTCACCTAAACTATCCAAGTCACTCTGCAGCCTCATAGCATCCTCCTTTTAGCTCACACTGCCACCCAACTTAGTGTCATCTGCAAATTTGGAGATACTACATTTAATCCCCTCGTTTAATTCATTAATGTACAATGTAAACAGCTGGGGCCCCAGCACAGAACCTTGCGGTACCCCACTAGTCACTGCCTGCCATTCTGAAAAGCACCCATTTACTCCTACTCTTGGCTTCCTGTCTGACAACCAGTTCTCAATCCACGTCAGCACACTACCCCCAATCCCATGTGCTTTAACTTTGCACATTAATCTCTTGTGTGGGACCTTGTCGAAAGCCTTCTGAAAGTCCAAATACACCACATCAACTGGTTCCCACTTGTCTACTCTACTAGAAACATCCTCAAAAAATTCCAGAAGATTTGTCAAGCATGATTTCCCTTTCACAAATCCATGCTGACTTGGACCTATCATGTCACCTCTTTCCAAATGCATTGCTATGACATCCTTAATAATTGATTCCATCATTTTACCCACTACTGATGTCAGGCTGACCAGTCTATAATTGGCTACCCTCCACTCCATAGGAACTGATCCAGAGTCGATGGAATGTTGGAAAATGACTGTCAATGCATCCGCTATTTCCAAGGACACCTCCTGAAGTACTGTGGGATGCAGACCATCAGGCCCTGGGGATTTATCGGCCTTCAATCCCATCAATTTCCCCAACACAATTTTCCGACTAATAAGGATTTCCCTCAGTTCCTCCTTCTTACTAGACCCTCTGACCCCTTTTATATCTGGAAGGTTTTTGTGTCCTCCTTAGTGAATACCGAACCAAAGTACTTGTTCAATTGGTCTGCCATTTCTTTGTTCCCAGCTCTGACTTCCCCTGATTCTGATTGCAGGGGCCCTACGTTTGTCTTTAATAACCTTTTTCTCTTTACATAATAATTAGGAACAGGAATAGGCCATCTAGCCCCTCACGCCTGCTCCGCCATTCAACAAGATCATGGCTGATCTAGCCGTGGACTCAGCTCCACTTACCCGTCCGCTCCCCGTAACCCTTAATTCCCTTATTGGTTAAAAATCTATCTAACTGTGACTTGAATACATTCAATGAGCTAGCCTCAACTGCTTCCTTGGGCAGAGAATTCCACAGATTCACAACCCTCTGGGAGAAGAAATTCCTTCTCAACTCGGTTTTAAATTGGCTCCCCCGTATTTTGAGGTTGTGCCCCCTAGTTCTAGTCTCCCCGACCAGTGGAAACAACCTCTCTGCCTCGATCTTGTCTATCCTTTTCATTATGTTAAATGTTTCTATAAGATCATCCCCCATCCTTCTGAACTCCAATGAGTAAAGACCCAGTCTACTCAATCTATCATCATAAGGTAACCCTCTCATCTCCGGAATCAGCCTCGTGAATCATCTCTGTACCCCCTTCAAAGCTAGTATATCCTTCCTTAAGTAAGGTGACCAAAACTGCATGCGGCCTCACCAATACCCGATACAGTTGCAGAAGGACCTCCCTGCTTTTGTACTCCATCCCTCTCGCAATGAAGGCCAACATTCCATTCGGCTTCCTGATTACCTGCTACACCTGCAAACTAACTTTTTGGGATTGATGCACAAGGACCCCCAGGTCCCTCTGCACCGCAGCATGTTGTAATTTCTCCCCATTCAAATAATATTCCCTTTTACTGTTTTTTTTTCCCAAGGTGGATGACCTCACACTTTCCGACATTGTATTCCATCTGCCAAACCTTCGCCCATTCGCTTAACCTACATATCTATAGAAGCTTTTGCAGTCCATTTTAATGTTCATTGCAAGCTTCCTCTCGTACTCTATTTTCCCTGCCCTAATCAAACCCTTTGTCCTCCTCTGCTGAGTTCTAAATTTCTCCCAGTCCCCAGCTTCGCTGCTATTTCTGGCCAATTTGTATGCCACTTCCTTGGCTATAATACGACCCCTGATTTCCCTTGATAGCCACGGTTGAGCCACCTTTTTTATTTTTACGCCAGACAGGGTTGTACAATTATTGTAGATCATCCATGCAGTCTCTAAATGTCTGCCATTGCCCATCCACTGTCAACTCCTTAAGTATTATTCGCCGATCTATCCTAGCCAATTCATGCCGCATATCTTCAAAGTTACCCTTCTTTAAGTTCTGGACCATGGTCTCTGAATTAACTGTTTCATTCTCCATCCTAATGTAGAATTCCACCATATTATGGTCACTCTTCCCCAAGGGCCTCGCACAAGGAGATTGCTAATTAATCCTCCCTCATTACACAATACCCAGTCTAAGATGGCCTCCCCCCTCATTAGTTCCTCGACATATTCATCCAGAAAACCATCCCTTATGCACTCCAGGAAATCCTCCTCCACCGTATTGTTTGCAGTTTGGTTAGCCCAATCTATATGCATATTAAAGTCACCCATGATAACTGCTGCACCTTTATTGCATGCACCCCTAATTTCCTATTTGATGCCCTCCCCAACCTGTACACAACTCCCACTAGCGTTTTCTGCCCTTTGGTATTCCGTATCTCCACCCATACCGGTTCCACATCCTCCAAGCTATTGTCTTTCCTTACAATTGCATTAATTTCCTCTTTAACCAGCAACGCTACCTCGCCTCATTTTTCTTTCTGTCTATCCTTCCTAAATGTTAAATCCCCTTGGATGTTGAGTTCCCAACCTTGGTCAGCCTGGAGCCATGTCTCCATGATGCCAATCACATCATATCCGTTAACTGCTATCTGCACAGTTAATTTGTCCACCTTATTCTGAATACTCCTCGCTTTGAGGCACAGAGCCTTCAGGCTTGCCTTTTTAACACAATTTGACCCTTTAGAATTTTGCTGCAAATTGGCCCTTTTTGTCTTTTGCCTTGGGTTTCTCTGCCCTCCACTTTTACTCATCTCCTTTCTGTCTTTTGCTTCTGTCTCCATTTGGTTTCCCTCTGTCTCCCTGCATTGGTTCCCATTCCCCTGCCATATTAGTTTAACTCCTCCCCAACAGCACTAGCGAACACTCATCCTAGGACATTGGTTCCAGTCCTGCCTAGCTGCAGACCGTCCGGTTTGTACTGGTCTGACCTCCCCCATAACCTGTTCCAATGCCCCAGGAATTTGAATCCCTCCCTGCTGCACCACTGCTCAAGCCATGTATTCATCTAAGCTATCCTGCGATTCCTACTCTGACTAGCACGTGGCACTGGTAGCAATCCCGAGATTACTACTTTTGAAGTCTTACTTTTTAATTTAGCTCCTCGCTCCTTAAATTCGTCTCGTAGGACCTCATCCCGTTTTTTACCTATATCGTTGGTACCTATATGCACCACGACAACTGGCTGTTCACCCTCCCTTTTAGTAGCCCGATGATCTGCTCGATGATGTTCCTGGTGGATGCATAGCTGTCATTATGAATGTTGGGCATGAAGGTATGCAGAGGTGAGTCAGGAGCCAGGTGGAGAGCATATAGCCTGTGTCTTTAAGAAGCCACCCTCGAGTTTGCTGGAAGATTTTTGGCAGGATGAAGCCATCATGGCTGCGGCCAGGATAGCGGGCATTGACATTGACAAATCGCTGGACATGGTCACACACCACCTGCGCAATCAATAATTGGAACTCCTTGTGATTACGGAAGATCTCAGGATTGTTATGCTGAGCCCGCAATACCATACGGGTGCAGTCGATGGCACCCTACACCTTGAGCAACCTGCTATCCTGGCAAAGCCATTTGCGGCTTGCCCCACTTCTCTTTGCTCAGAGAGAAGACAACATAGCCACTTCTCCAGTGATCTTCCAGATGCAGTGATAGATGGTGAACTGGGAGATGTTAGCTATGTCTCATGCTGCAAACTGGAAGGATCTGCTGGTGAAGAAATTGAGGGCCACAGTGACCTTGACTGCCACTGAGAGATCTGTGGTTGCTCTGCTCTCAGACTGTTTGCAAGAGGTGGTTGAATTCTGTGACCACCTCCTTGGTGAAGCGTAGCCTCCTAATACACTGCTCCTCACTTGGATGGATGTAGGAGAAATGCTCTCGGAAGACCCTAGGTGGGTAAAGCTACCTGTTGAGAGCCCTCATAGCCCTATTTCTCCTTCCCCTGTGCACTTCTTCTCCCCTTCACTGCCTCCAATCCCTTTGCCAAAGATCCTGGTGCGTGAGTGGGACTACCAGTACAGCCTCTGTGAGAGTGAGCAAGTGTTATGAGCAGAAGCCTTTAAAAAATAATTAAGGCATTCTCCACTTGCAACAACACTCTCTGTTACTTTAGAACCTTGAAAGAAGTTTAAAAAGCTGATGGAGTTTTGTTTGTGATCTACAAAGGTGGTGGGAAGTGGATAATTTCACTTGTGGTGAAGCTTAATCTCATTATAAAAGCATTACAGAATGGTGTGACCTAGCAGCCAATTTTGAGATGTTCCGCTGAACTTTGCACCTCCCTCATTTGTACTTTTGTTTGGTATCTTCGACATGTAGGAGTTCAGCAATATTATTACTTTGTCCTTTTGGTGATCAGGACTTCTGAGCTAATGCTCTCATTCTATCTTTTGTAGTACATGGATCTTTGATGTCATAAGTACTCACTGGGGATAAACAGGGGAGGTTACCTTGGCTGTTTATTCTTTCTTTAAGCTGAAGTTTTGTGCTGTATTTCTTTTCCTTTGAGTTGTTGAAGCAATGCAATCTACAATGACCTCAGATATATAGGGTAGCTTTTAATGAATATGAGGAGCATTCCATTAGATTTGCACTCCAATGGATCATCTGCTTCTTGTACGAGTTGAAAATATGTCAGATATTTCCCTCACCAATCATAATTATGTGTCCTTTCAATACTCTTCAATTATAGATCAGTGAGTCAGTCAATGTAATCCTGCGTTATCTGAGTGCCTTCACTTCAAACCATGAATAATTATTTAGAAGTAGCAAATGGTCTTTTTCTTATCACAATCTGAATTTCAGGTGATTTACACAGTGAATAGGGCAGTACAATTTGCTCCAGACATTTTGAAAGGGATATTTGGGCATTTAATGGAGTTTTCTTTCTTCATGACCAGCAGATAATTTAATTAGCCATCCAGAAAGTCAATTAACAGCTGAGTACAATCCCCTAGCTTGCTTCTTACAGAGCAGATTTCAGTATATTTAACTGTTAACATACATAGAGAGACTTCAGCAGCTAAAGTGGTTAGTGGGTTGTCCCTTTCTATAGTTTGTAAGAGAGTCCGGCCAAGATATAAAACATCCTTGAAGCTGGCTTTGACTCATAGGTAAGATAGTCGATCCCCATACTTCAAACACCTGTTAGAGATCCTTTTGTCATAAAGTTATAAATAATGCTTTGAAAAAACTCCAGTCGATTATTCTTCTCCACTTTCCTGACTGACTCTAACTGCATTTGACTTGTGGCATGGCATGCTTTGGACGTTTTAAGCAGCATATCAGATATCGGCTCGATATTGCTGCGGTCTTTGCACACATAATACAGAATTGATAGAGTGCATCAGAGGTGCATTCCACCTGAGAAGTGCCAGTAATTTTGGTAGCTGCTTATCTGAATGTCAGGAACATGTACGGAGTGCAGGTGCACCCTTGATTGGGCGCACACACATTAAACGGGAGGAAATAAGTGGCAATGGTAATGCTATTTCTTGTTGGTGATGGTCATTGCCTGGCACTTGTGTGGCGCAAATGTTACTTGCCACTTATCAGCCCAAGCCTGAATGTCGTCCGGGTCTTGCTACATGCGGGCTTGGACAGCTTCATTATCTGAGGAGTTGCGAATGGAACTGAACACTGTGTAATCATCAGTGAATATCCGCACTGCTGACCTTAGGATGGAGGGAAGGTCATTGATGAAACAGCTAAAGATGGTTGGGCCTAGGACACTGCCCCAAGGAACTCCTGCAGCGATGTTCTACGTCTGAGCTGATTGGCCTCCAACAACCATAACCGTCTTCCTTTGTGCTCATTATGTCTCCAGCCAGTGGAGAGTGTTTCCACTGATTCCCATTGACTTCAATTTTACTAAGGCTCCTTGGTGCCACACTCAGTCAAATGCTGCTTTGACATCAAGGACAGTCACTCTCGCCTCACCTCTGAAATTCAGTTCTTTTGTCCATGTTTGAACCAAGGCTGTAGGTCTGTGGCCAAGTGGTCCTAACAGAACCTAAACTGAGCACTGGTGAGCAGGTTATTGTTGAGTAAGTGCCGCCATCACTTTGCTGCTGATTGAGAGTAGACTGATAGGGTGAAATTGGCTGGATTGAATTTGTCCTGCTTTATGTGGACAGCACATACCTGCACAGTTTTTCACATTGTCAGTGTTGGAACAGCTTGTCTAGAGATGCGGCTAATTCTGAAGTACAAGCCTTCATCGTGACAGCTGGGATATTGTCGGAGGCCCATATCCTTCACTGTATGCAGTGTGCTCAGCTGTTTCTTGATGTACATGGAGTGAATCAAACTGGCTAAAGATTGGATCCTATCATGGTGGGGACCTCGGGAGGAGGCTGAGATGAATCATCACTCGGCACTTCCTGTTGAAGATGGTTGCAAACGCTTCAGCCTTGTCTTTTGCACTCGCGTGCTGGACTCTGCCTCCCGGCAGTTGTTTAATGGTTCACCATCACTCCAGACTGAATGTGGCAGGACTGTAGAGCTTTAATCTAATCCGTTGATTGTGGGATCGCTTAATTCTGTCTATAGCATGCTGCTTCTGTTGTTTAGCATGCATGGAGTCCAGTGTTGCAACTTCCCCAGGTTGGTAAACTCATTTTTAGGTACATCTGATGCTGCTCTTGGCATGCTCTTCATCACTTGGTTCCCTGGCATGATTTTAATGTTAGAGTGAGGGATATGTGGGACCATGAGATTACAGATTGTGGTGGAATATAATTCTGCTGCTGATGGCCTCATGGATGCCAAGTTTTGAGCTGCTATATCTGTTCTAAATCTATCCAATTTAGTACAGTGGTAGTGCCACACAACACTATCTTCAGTGTGAAGACAGGAATTTAGGCTCAATTTTCCTCAGTGATCTGCGCCATTTTTTTGCCGTGCACCGCTTTTTTTGGCCTAAATTTAATATTCAAGTTTCCCCAATGATTGTGCGCCATCAGTTAGTTCCGATTTTTTTAGCATCATTTTTTTTTTGTATCATGGGGGCGTAACCTGATATCTGCGGCAGTTTTTCACATTTAGGATGGCATATGTGGCCATTTCCAAAAAACCTTCGGGGCACTTAAGGAAAAAACTAGCGGACATTAAAAAATTGACGAAGAAAGTCGCCATTGTTTTTAGGCGAAGTTTTGGAGGGAGTCAAGAACACATTAAATATGAACAATGAAGCTTAATTTTTTCTGTTGTGTATGGAGAAAGAGTCAGACTGAATACTGTGAGGTCAAAGTAAAATGTGACCGTAGTCTTTTATTGCAGGTCTCCAGAGTGCCTCTCCAACCTGTGAAGCCTCCTTAAATACCTGTGGTCCGAAGGGATTATGGGATCCCTTGGGACTCCAGGGGATGAGCCCTCTGGTGGCTGTACAGAGTAAATACAAGTTCACAAAAGTAACAACACTCGCAGCAAAGTCAATAGTGCGTTTATTGTACAATTTACAATGTGAGTCGATCTGGGGCCCTTCTTGCCCTGGTTGATCATCTCGGTGTAAAAGCTGGTGTTGTTGAATCAGTTGTTGGGCCCTCGCTGTGCTGCCGTGCAGCTGGCCTTGCTGGGCTGCATGGTGTGTTGGGCCCTGCAGGGCTGCTGTGGATGATGGTTTCTGCTTCGTGGTCAACCGTGGTGCCTGATATGTCCTTACTATACAGTATAAATGCACATGAGACCCATACTTGAGAGAAGGTCACTCTGTGACCAGTTACCTTTATTAGAAAGAACTCAAGAGGCAGACAGTGGGTGGAACTTCCCCTTTAAAACCGGAAAGTCCAGGTTAGGAGTGTCTCCCACAAGTTCGCCCTCTGTGGTCAGTGTTCTCAAGGTGTACAACTTAGGTAGGCTTATACATGGGTTACAATGACAATTGAATACATGACATCACCTCGCCCCCAAAGTCTTATTGGGATCACAGGTTAAGTCTCTCTGGAGGTTTACGCTCTCATGTAGAGCGCCTGAGTTGGGGCTCCGCTTGTTGGGCGCTGGCCTGAGTGTCTGCTGTTTGCGGTGCCTCAGGCCTGTCCAGACTGCCCACAGTGACTGGGCTCTCCTCCACTTGGTTCCGGTATTCGGTCACCTGTGATGGAGTAAAGTCTAGGTTGTGTTCTTCCTCTGCTTCTTCTATGGGGATGCTGAACCTCCTTTTAGTTTGATCCACGTGTTTGTGACAGATTTGTCCATTGGTAAGTTTAACGACCAAAACCCTATTCCCCTCGTTGGCAATCACAGTGCCTACAAGCCATTTGGGCCCTGCAGGTTAATTAAGGACAAAAACAGGATCATTGACATCAATACATCGTGCCCTCGCATTTCTGTCATGGTAGTCACATTGTGACTGACGCCTGCTCTCAACAATTTATTTCATAGTAGGGTTTATAAGGGATAACCTGGTTTTGAGCGTTCTTTTCATTCGCAGCTCTACGGGTGGAACCCCTGTGAGTGAGTGTAGTCAAGATCTATTGGCCAACAAGAGGTGTGATAAGCGGCTTTGGAGGGAACCCGCTTGGATTTTGAGCCTTCCCTGTTTGATGATCTGTACTGCTCATTCCGCCTGGCCATTTGAGACCGGCTTGAACGGTGCCGTTCTGACATGGTTGATTCCATTGCCTGTCATGAAGGCCTGGAATTCAGTGCTTGTGAAGCACGGGCCATTGTCACTGACCAAGACGTCCGGTAGACCATGGGCGGCGAACATTGCCCGTAGACTGTCTACCATGGCAGAGGATGTGCTTGAATTTAAAATGGCACACTCAATTCATTTGGAGTAGGCGTCTACTACAACCAAAAACATTTTTCCCATGAAAGGACCTGCGTAGTCCACATGGATGCATGATCATGGCTTGGCGGGCCAGGACCAGGGGCTAAGCGAGGCTTCCCTGGGTGCGTTGCCCAGCTGAGCACACGTGTTGCACCTGTGAACACAAAGTTCCAGGTCTGCATCTATCCCTAGCCACCAAACGTGTGACCTGGCAATTGCCTTCATCATGACAATGCCCGGGTGCTCATTGTGAAGTTCTCTGATAAACACCTCTCTGTCCTTCTGGGGCATGACGACTCGGTTTCCCCACAGTAGGCAATCGGCCTGAATCGAGAGTTCATCCTTGCGCCTATGAAACGGTTTAAACTCCTCAGGGCACACCCCGTGCGTGGCTGCCCAGTCCCCATTCAGGACACATTTCTTAACTAAAGACAGTAGCGGGTCTTTATTTGTCCAGACTTTAATCTGATGGGCTTTCAAAAGCTTCACCAGCCATGACCATCTCAGCTTCATGCTCAGCTGCCCCCTCAGTGGTGGCTACTGGTAGGCTGCTGAGTGTATCGGCACAGTTTTCAGTGCCCGGTCTGTGCCGAATTGTGTAGTTATAGGCAGCTAACGTACGTACCCACCTCCGTATGCGGGCCGATGCATTCGCATTTATGGCCTTGTTGTTGGCCAAAAGGGGTTTGTGATCTGTCTCTAGCTCAAATTTCCTGCCAAACAGGTACTGGTGCATTTTTTTTACTGCATATATACATGAAAGCACATTCTTTTCTACCATCCCATAGCCCCTCTCTGCCTGGCACAGACTTCTGGAGACATAAGCTATCGGCTGTAACTGACCATTGGCATTCACATGCTGCAACACACACCTGACCCCATAGGACGATGCATCACATGTTAAAACTAGTTTCTTACACGGGTCAGATAACGTTAACAGTTTGTTGGAGCATAACAAATTGCGTGCTCTATCAAAAGCCCTTTCCTGGCTGTCCCCCCAGACCCAATCGTGACCTTTGCACAGGAGCACATGTAGCAGCTCTAACAGCGTGCTCAATTTGGGAAGAAAGTTGCCAAAATAGTTCAGGAGCCCCAGGAACGAATGCAGCTCCATCGTATTACAGGGTCTGGGTGCTCTCTGGATCGCTTCTGATTTGGACACAGTAGGTCTGATCCCGTCTGCTGCTACCCTCCTCCCCAGGAATTCTACCTCTGGAGCTAAGAAGACGCACTTCGCCTGTTTCAGTCGCAGCCCTACCCGGTCCAGTCTGCGTAGCACCTCCTCCAGGTTGTGGAGGTGTTCTTCAGTATCGCGACCCGTGATGAGGATGTCGTATTGAAAAACTACCGTCCTTGGAATCGACTTGAGGAGGCTTTCTATATTTCAATGAAAGATCGTGGCGGCCGAACAAATCCCGAACAGACATCTGTTATACTCAAACAACCCCTTGTGTGTCATGACGGTGGTCAGCTTCTTTGACTCACTCGCCAGCTCGTAGGTCAGGTAAGCTGAGGTCAGGTCCAATTTTGAAAAAAGTTTGCCACCGGATAGCGTCGCAAAAAGGTCCTCCACTCTCGATAGTGGGTCCTGCTCTTGGAGTGACGCCCGATTGATGGTGACCTTGTAATCGCCACATATCCTGAACTGACCCATCCGCCTTGAGCACCGGCATGATCGGGCTCGCCCAGTCACTGAATTCGACTGGCGAGATGATGCCTTCCCTCAGCAGACGGTCCAATTCGCATTCTATCTTTTCCCGCATCATGTACGGCACCGCTCTGGCCTTGTGGTGTACTGGCCTGGCATTCGGGTTTATGTGAATCATTACCTTGGTCCCCATGAAAGTGCTGATGCCGGGTTGAAATAATGAGTCAAAATCGTCTTGGACCTGTGAGCATGATACTCGCTCCACAGAAGAAATTGCATTGACATCGCCCCACTTCCAGTTCATGACAGCAAACTAACTCCTCCCCAGTAGTGCGGGACCATCCCCTTGGACAATCCAGAGTGGCAACCTGTTCTCCGAATCTTTGTGGGTCACGACTATCGTGGCGCTGCCTAGCACCGGAATGATTTCCTTTGTATATGTCTGCAGCAGTGCGTCAATCGGCAATAATTTTGGCCTCCTGGCCTTGGACACCCACAACCTTTCAAACTGTTTGATACTCATCAGGGACTGGCTGGCCCCCGTGTCTAGCTCCATTAATACTGGGATGCCATTGAGGAGCACTTTCATCATTATCAGTGGCGTCCTGGTATATGAACTGTATATGTGCTCCACACGAACTCGTTGAACATCAGCTTCCAGCGATTTCCCCCAGTATTCATTTGGCCTCGTAGGACTTACATAGGGCCCGTCCTCCTCGTACATCAACCTGGCTGCAGGCTTCCTGCACATATGCGCCAAGTGACCGCTGACGTTGCAGTTTTTGCAGGTATATTGCTGATACCTGCAAGCTCTGGCTGGGTGTTTGCCTCCACACCTCCAGCATGAGTTGAAGGCCCAATTGTTGGAAACAAAAGGTCCATTACCAGTCGATCATCTCTGACTGTCTCTGTAACTGTCCTTAAGCACACCATTGACAGGTGTTGATGGCCCCATTACTGGCGGCATTGTCCATTGCGATGGCATGAATCGCCGTTCAGCTAGCCATTGTCTCTGTTGAATTCCTCCTTTGGGTTCGACTACATGCTAGGGCATGTCCGATTGCCCTTGTCTGTCGAGACAACTGTGTGCCGCGTTAACAATGTTGACTCCCTGGTCGTTTGCTACATTTGAGCCAAGATTTCTGCCATAAATCATTCTGGTCTCTTCCTTCCCGAGATAATTGTCTGGGCTATCAGAGCCGCCGCTTCCAAGGTCAAGTCTTTAGTTTTAATCAGTTTCCTGAAAACCCCAGAGTGCCCGATGCCCTCAATAAAAAAGTCTCGCAGCATCTCCGCTCTGCATGCATCTGGGAACTTACATAGGCTCGCCAGTCGCCGGAGGTCTGCCACAAAGCCTGGAACGCTTTGCCCTTCTTGCCGCCGGTGCGTGTAAAACTGGTGTCTCGCCATTTGCATGCTGCTCACCAATTTAAGGTGTTCCCCGATCAACCTACTGAGCTCTTCAAACGTCTTGTCCACCAGCTTCTCTGGCGTTCGAAGGTCCTTCATCAGGGAGTAGGTTCTGGATCCACAAACCGTCAGGAGATGAGCCCTGCGTTTGTCGGCCGAATCCTGTCCCAACCATTCCTTAGTGACAAAACTTTGCTGTAGTCTCACAATAAAGTTGTCCCAATCATCACCAACACAGTACATCTCTTCTGTGCTGCTAGTGGCCATGCTCACGTGGTTTAAATCCCAGTTTCTTGTCGCCAATGATATGTCATTACGATACAGTATAAATGCACACGAGGCCCATACTTGAGAGAAGGTCATTCTGTGACCAGTTACCTTTATTACAAAGAACTCAAGAGGCAGACGGTGGGTGGAGCTTCCCCTTTTATACCGGAAAATCCAGATTAGGAGTGTCTCCCACAAGTTCGCCCCCTGTGGTCAGTGTTCTCAAGGTGTACAACTTAGGTCAGCTTATACATGGGTTACAATGACAATTGAATACATGGCAGTGCCGGTTGCCACTGATGTGTATGTTGGGGGATCAAAAAAGGTATGTTCCAAGGTGGGTTGCTCAGGATAGTCCATGAATCTGAATTTGATTTGGTCCAAGTATTTCCGGTAAATGAGTCCATTTGAAACTTTGTGACTAGTGGGGTACCGCAAGGTTCTGTGCTGGGGCCCCAGCTGTTTACATTGTACATTAATGATTTAGACGAGGGGATTAAATGTAATATCTCCAAATTTGCGGATGACACTAAGTTGGGTGGCAGTGTGAGCTGCGAAGAGGATGCTATGAGGCTGCAGAGTGACTTGGATAGGTTAGGTGAGTTGGCAAATGCATGGCAGATGAAGTATAATGTGGATAAATGTGAGGTTATCCACTTTGGTGATAAAAACAGAGAGACAGACTATTATCTGAATGGTGACAGATTAGGAAAAGGGGAGGTGCAACGAGACCTGGGTGTCATGGTACATCAGTCATTGAAGGTTGGCATGCAGGTACAGCAGGCGGTTAAGAAAGCAAATGTCATGTTGGCCTTCATAGCGAGGGGATTTGAGTATAGGGGCAGGGAGGTGTTACGACAGTTGTACAGGGCCTTGGTGAGGCCACACCTGGAGTATTGTGCACAGTTTTGGTCTCCTAACTTGAGGAAGGACATTCTTGCTATTGAGGGAGTGCAGCGAAGGTTCACCAGACTGATTCCCGGGATGGCGGGACTCACATATCAAGAAAGACTGGATCAACTGGGCTTGTAGTCACTGGAGTTCAGAAGAATGAGAGGGGATCTCATAGAAACGTTTACAATTCTGACGGGTTTAGACAGGTTAGATGCAGGAAGAATGTTCCCAATGTTGAGGAAGTCCAGAACCAGGAGTCACAGGCTAAGGATAAGGGGTAAGCCATTTAGGACTGAGATGAGGAGAAACTTCTTCACCCAGAGAGTGGTGAACCTGTGGAATTCTCTACCACAGGAAGTTGTTGAGACCAATTCACTGAATATATTCAAAAAGGAGTTAGATGTAGTCCTTACTATTAGGAGGATCAAGGGGTATGGCGAGAAAGCAGGAATGGGGTACTGAAGTTGCATGTTCAGCCATGAACTCATTGAATGGCAGTGCAGGCTCGAAGGGCCGAATGGCCTACTCCTGCACCTATTTTATATGTTTCTATGTTTCTATGACCCGAAACACCCTGCTCCCCTCTTTGGCCATGACAGTGCCGGCAAGCCACTTGGGACCTTGTCCATAATTTAATACAAATGCAGGATCATTGATTGCAATCTCGCGAGACACATTTGTGCTCATGGTATGCACTTTGTTGAAGCTGCCTGCTCTCTACCTGTTCAAGTAGATCAGGGTGAACTGACGAGAGCCTTGTCTTAAGTACTCTTTTCATGAGCAGTTCAGCAGTGGGATCCCAGTGAGCGAGTGGGATCTCGTGCGGTAGCTAAGCAGGACTCGGGATAGCCGAGTCTGCAGTGAGCCTTCAGTTACCCTCTTCAAGCCTTGCTTGATGGTTTGCAATGCTCTCTCTGCCTGACCATTGGATGTTGGTTTAAACAGGGCAGATGTGACATATTTGATCCTGTTACGGGTCATGAATTCTTTGAACTCAGCACTGGTAAAACATGGCCCGTTGTCGCTCACCAGGACATCGGGTAAGCCGTGAGTGGCAAACATGGCCCGCAGGCTTTCAGTAGTGGCAGCAGACATGCTAGCCGACATTATCTCACATTCAATCCACTTGGAGTACGCATCTACAACCACAAGGAACATTTTACCCAAGAACGGGTCTGCATAGTCGACGTGTATCCTAGACCATGGTTTGGCGGGCCAACACCATAAACTCAGTGGCGCCTCCCTGGGTACATTGCTTAACTGCGAGCATGTATTACATCTGTCAACGCAGGACTCTAAGTCCGCATCGATACCGGGCCACCACATGTGGGATCTGGCTATCGCTTTCATCATTGGGTGGGTGGGAACTGTTGAGGTCAATGATGAAGCTGTCTCTGCTCTTTTTGGGGACCACTACTTGATTGCCCCACAGAAGGCAGTTTGCTTGTATAGACATTTCATCTTTGCGCCGCTGGAACTGCTTTATCTCTTCCTGCATTTCCATTGGGACACTTCCCGTGAAGCACACAGCTTTGGACTAAAGATAATAATGGGTCCTGGCTTGTCCAGGTTTTGATCTGTCGGGCAGTGATGGATGATTGCTCACTCTCAAATGTTTCCATAACCATGGCTAGATTTGCGGGCTGCGCCATTTCCACTCCAGTGGTGGGCAATGGCAGCCTACTGAGAGCATCGGCACAGTTTTCTGTTCCTGGCCTGTGGCGGATGGCGTAGTTGTATGAGGACAACATGAGTTCCCATCTCTGGATGCGGGCTGATGTGTTGGTATTTATCCCTTCACTCTCGGAAAACAGGGATATAAGTGGCTTCTGGTCAGTTTCCAATTCGAATCTAAGCCCAAACAGGTATTGATGCATTTTCTTTCGACCATTGACACATGCTAATGCTTCTTTCTCAATCATGCTGTATGCTCTCTCAGCCTTAGACAGACTCCTGGATGCATAAGCAACTGGTTGCAGTTTCACAAAATCATTTGCTTGTTGCTATACACACCCGACGCCATATGACGACGCATCACATGCTAGTACCAAACGCTTACATGGATCATACAACACAAGCAATTTGTTTGAGCAGAACAATTTTCTCGCTTTTGCAAAGGCATTTTCTTGGATTTTGCCCCAAACCCATTCGCCCCCTTTTCGTAGTAAGATATGCAATGGTTCTAACAGTGTGCTGAGATCCGGTAAGACGTTACCAAAGTGGTTCAAGATTTCCAGAAACGACCGCAGCTCTGTCACGTTCTGTGGCCTCGGCGCGTTCTCGATTGCCTCCGTCTTTATGTTGGTGGGCCTGTTGCCGTCCGCCACAATCGTCCTTCCCAGGAACTCCACTTCAGGTACCAGGAAAACACACTTCGAGCATTTTAACCTGAGCTCCATGTGGTTGAGGTCAACTAAGAACCTCCTCCAGATTCTGCAGGTGCTCGACTGTGTTCTGATCTGTGACCAAGATGTCGTCCTAGAAGACCATGGTGTGTGGGACCGACTTCAGTAAACTTTCCATGAAAATTGTTGCCGCTGATCGGATTCCAAACGGGCATCTGTTATAAACAACAAGTCCTTTGTGCATGTTGATGCAGGTGAAGCCCTTCAATGATTCCTCCAATTCCTGCGTCATGTAGGCTGAAATCAGATCCAGCTTCGTGAACGTCTTTCCTCCCGCCATCGTTGCAAAGAGGTCGTCGGCCTTTGCTAGTGGGTATTGGTCCTGCAGGGAGAAATGATTGATAGTTACTTTGTAGTCGCCACAAATTCTGATGGTGCCATCTCCCTTGAGGACTGGGACAATAGGACTGGCCCACTCGATCAGAGAAATAATGCCTTCTCTTTGCAGCCAGTCTTGCTCGATCTCTACCCTTTCTCTCATCATGTACGTTACTGCTCTCACCTTGTGATGGATGGGTCCGTCCCCGAAATTAGGTGGATCTGTACTTTTGCTCCTTGGAATTTCCTGATGCCTGGTTCGAACAGTGAAGGAAATTTATTTAAGACCTGTGCACACGAAGTGTTATCAGTGGGCATTAGCGCTCAGACGTCGTCCCAGTTCCAGCGTATCTTTCCCAGCCAGCTCCTGCCGAGCAGCGTGGGATCATCGCCTGGTACCACCCAGAGTGGTAGCTTGTGCAACGCTCCATCATAGGAGACCTTTATGATTGCACTGCCGATTACAGGAATCAGTTCTTTAGTGAAAGTTCATAGTTTTGTGCGAACTGGAGTTAAGATTGGCCTTGAGCCCTTGTTGCACCACAACCTTTCAAAAGTTTTTTTGCCCATAATGGACTGGCTCATGCCCGTGTCCAGCTCCATTGACTCCGGGAGTCCATTTAGTTCAACATTCAGCATTATTGGGGGACAATTCGTGGTGCATGTTTTCACCCCATGTACCTCTGCCTCCTCTATCTGAGGCTCTGGTTCATCGTGATCCTCCGTGGATCTGTCCTCCTCTGCAACATGGTGGTTTGCAGGTTTAGCAGGCTTTGCAACTCGCCTGCACACTCGTTGCAGGTGTCCCATTGTTCCACAGCCCTTGCAAATGTACTCTTTGAATCAGCATGAATGGAAATGATGATCACCCCCGCAGCGCCAACAAGTTGTTAATGGCCTTGCATTCATCACCCTTGATGGTGGTCTCTGAGTCATCTGCAGCTGCAGATATGTGTGACCTGCCCTGTACTTTATGATTCGAAAACAACATCACTTTGTTCACAGTACTTGTGGTGCTGAGAGATTTGCTTCATATTGTCACTGGTAGCAATGAAGGCCTGGGCTATCGCTATGGCCTTACTCAAGGTTGGAGTCTCGACAGTCAACAGTTTGCGAAATATGGTTTTGTGGCCACTGCCAAGTACGAAAAAGTCTCTGAGCATGTGCTCCAAATGTCCTTCAAATTCGCAATGTCCTGCAAGGCGTCTTAGCTCGCGACATAAATCGCCACTTCCTGGCCTTCAGACCTTTTGTAGGTACCTCGCTATCAGAACACTTTCCTTCGGATTCAAATGCTCTCAGACCAGTGTGCACAAATCGTTGTACGATTTCTCCGTGAGTTTCGCTGGAGTGAGCAGATTCTTCATGAGGCCATACGTTGGTGCCCCACAGATGGTGAGGAGGATTGCCCTTCATTTGGCAGCACTCTCTTCCCCATCTAGCTCGTTGGCCACGAAGTATTGGTCGAGTCGCTCCATAAAAGTTTCCCAATCATCTCCCCCTGAGAATTTCTCCAGGATCCCCACTGTTCTCTGCATCTTTGTGTTCGCTATCTGTATCTCGTCGCCACTTGTTGTGTATGGAGAGAGAGTCAGATGGAATTCTGTGAGCTCAAAGTAAAGTGTGACCTTAGTCTTTTATTGCAGGTCTCCAGAGTGCCTCTCCAACCTGTGAAGCCTCCTGAAATACCTGTGCTCCCAAGGGATTATGGGATCCTTTGGGGCTCCAGGGGATGGGCCCTCTGGTGGCTGTTCAGAGCAAATACAAATCCACATATATAACAGTTTCAAACTTAAAACACAGAAAATGGAAGTTTTATAAAATTTTTAAATTTTGGATTTTTTTCAAAGTGCCACGTCACCACCGACCACCTCCAAACCTGACTTGTGGGTTGGAGCGTCAGCCGGAAGAATCGTTTCCTCATCCGGACATGGGTGCTCTGAGCTCGGCTTTAAAAGAAGCCCGAGGGGGTGGGGGTGGGGGGGTGTGGAAGGATGAGAACCCTTACACTATGCAGCAGCATCACAAGAAGCCTGGGGTGTTCGCCTTGAGAGCACCTTGTTGGAGGATTCCGAGATTTAAAGTAATAGAAAAGGCTTCCACTCCGTTAATATGCAGCTCGTGTGTGATGACATGCATCGCATCATGTCAGTTGATGCAAGATACACTGGGAGCACCAATGATACATTCATCCTATGCGACAGTGTTATATCTGCCATGTTTCAGCAGCAGCCAGAAAGGCAGAGCTGTCTGCTGGGAGACAAAGGGTATGGCCTCGCTACCGGCTTATGATGTCCCTATACTTAACTTGGATGGAAGCTGACCGGGAATACAACATGTCACACATTGCGATGTGAAGCTTAATAGAGAGGACCATTGCCATCTTGAAACACCTTTTCTAATGCCAGGACCATTCCGGAGGCTAATTGCAATACTCCCCTGAGATTGTCGGTCAGTTCACTATTGTGTGCTGCATGCTGTATAATTTATCCATCACAAGGCAGCAGCGGCTGGTAGTAGAAGACCCACCTGAGATGAGATGAGGAGGAAGCTGCAGATGATGATGAGGAGGAGGGTGACGAGGACGAGGAAGCCATGCAGCTACCTGAACCCGGAGCATGACGGCGAAGGAGGGTGGGCTGTTGTGCGCCTTTAACGATTGCTCGAGCCTTGTACCAGCAGCTCATCCGTGAATGCTTTGCTGCCTGAAAGCTCAGCGTCAACTATTCCAAATGGACAATGTTTACTGTTTGGACCTGGCCCATAATGTTGAGTTGTGTTAATGGAACAAATGATGGAAAGGATTCTTGTTTACTTCAAAAAGTTGTGAGAATATAATGAAGCTAATAATGGAAATAATTCAATTATAATTTAAAATATATTTTATTCAAAAGTTTAACACTTGTTTGCACTTAACATTAATAAAAATATTCTTGTATTAAACTTTCAAGTTTTCAGTTAAGATCCCTAACCCTAACGCTAACCCTAACTTCAAAACTTTAAAATCACTTACAAATTTTAAACTTGTAAACTTACACAACTTACAAAAAACTTTTAATTTGAAAACAGTAACAACAACAACAATAGCAGCAGCGAAGAAAGGCTGCACCCATCTCTTCTCCACCTTATTCTATGACCGCCCACTACTCTACTCTTGGTCTTGCTGACTCCATCCCTGTCTGAAGGCGGTGGCTCAGCATTTCTTGGGTTGGTACCAAGCTTATTCTTTAGAACATCTCAGGTAATGTGCACTTCTTGATTTGGGGGTGGCGGGCGGGGGGGCGGGGGGCAGACGGGAATGTGGAAGGCCTGGCTTGGGCCTCCTCAGAGGCTGGTCTGGGGATTGAATTGGGAGTGGCAGTTGATTCTGTCATTGTGTATGAGGTCTGGGCATGTTCCCTTGTTGCATCAGCTAACTCTGAAATTCCCTCCCTCATATGCCCTGACAGTGTGTCAACTAGGTCCAAAATTCCCTCCCTCATGTTCGCTGACAGTGTATAGAAACATAGAAACACAGAAATCTGGTGCAGGAGTAGGCCATTCGGTCCTTCGAACCTGTACCACCATGCAATAAGATCATGGTTGATCATTCACCTCAGTACTCCTTTTCTGCATTCTCTCCAAACCTCTTGATGCCTTTAACTGGAAGGTCCATATCTAATTCCCTCTTGAATATATCCAATGAACTGGCAACAACAACTCTCTGCGGTAGAGAATTCCACAGGTTAACAACTCTCTGAGTGAAGAAGTTTCTCCTCATCTCAGTCCTAAATGGCTTACCCCTTATCCTTAGAGTGTGTCCCCTGGTTCTGGACTTCCCCAGCATCGGGAACATTCTTCCTGCATCTAACCTGTCCAGTTCCGTCAGAATTTTATATGTTTCTATGAGATTCCCTCTCATTCTTCTAAACCCCAGTGAATACAGGCTCAGTTGATGCAGTCTCTCCTCATATGTCAATCCTGCCATCCCTGGAATCAGTCTAGTGAACCTTCGCTGCACTCCCTCAACAGCAAGAACGTCCTTCCTCAGATTAGGAGATCAAAACTGAACACAATATTCCAGGCGAGGCCTCACCAAGGCCCTGTGCAACTGCAGTAAGACCTCCCTGCTCCTATACTCCTAGCTATGAAGGCCAACATACCATTTGCCTTCTTCACCGCCTGCTGTACCTGCATGCCAACTTTCAATGACTGATGTACCATGACGCCCAGGTCTCGTTCCATCTCCCCTTTTCCTAATCTGCCGCCATTCAGATATTATTCTGCCTTCCTGTTTTTGCCACCAAAGTGGATAATCTCACATTTATCCACATTATGCTGCATCTGCCATGTATTTGCCCACTCATCTAACCTGTCCCAGTCAACCTGCAGCCTCTTAGCATCCTCCTCACAGCTCACACCGCCACCCAGCTTAGTGTCATCTGCAAACTTGGCGATATTACACTCAATTCCTTCATTTAAATCATTAATGTATATTGTAAATAGCTTGGGTCCCAGCACTGAGCCCTGTGGCACCTCACTAGTCACTGCCTGCCATTCTGAAAAGGACCCGTTTATCCCGACTCTCTGCCTCCTGTCTGCCAACCAGTGCTCTATCCACGTCAGTAGATGGCCCCCAATACCATGTGCTTTAATTTTGACACCAATCTCTTGTGTGGGACGTTGTCAAAAGCCTTTTGAAAGTCCAAATACACCACATCCACTGGTGTCAGCTACCTGTGACATTCCCTCCCTCATGTTGACCAACAGTGTGTCAACTGCCTGCAATATTCCCTCCCTCATGTTCACCGACAGTGTTTCAACGACCTGAAACATTTCCCCCCTCAGGTTAACTGACAGCGCATCTTCTGACTGCGACATTCCCTCCCTCATGTTCCCGGACAGTGTTCTCATTTCGCGTGAGAGTGTTCTTACTTCTCCCGACAGTCCCGATACCTCATCACCCACCCCATCGATGGTGTCCAGGAATGATCGTGTAAGGTCAATGCTCTCTTCACTCATGGCCATCATCTGAACGGCATCTGTGAGATCCTGCACCTCAGGAGAGCGTTGTCGAGCTCTCGTTCCCCTCCTCACCCTGGGTTTGGCTCGCTCTATCCCACTGGGACCCGTAGCCTTGGACGGTGGGGCCCTGGGTGTGCCTCGCTGCACCCCACTGGGATCCCCAGCCTTGGGACTGTGAGAAACCATGGAATGTCCCATCAACACTCGTCCCACTCAGGAAAGGGCCAGGCACCTCAATGCGTGCCACCTGCCCCTCCTCCAGAGTGAGTACAACAGTGTGGGCTTCATCCATCACTTCCCGCTGCCCCTCACCCCCATGCTCCTGGTCTGGAAGGTAGGATTGGAAGATGTTCTCCTCTTCAGGCTTATCCTTGTCTGAATCTTCTTCTGCAACTTTGTCAGCATTGGCCTCAAGTTTAGCACAATTTAACAGAACAGACAAATGGTTAGCAGCAGAGCAGGGGGCACGGTGGCATGAGTAGGCTCACACAGTGCAGGCAGCAGGCTCATTTGAAGGACCACGATGAATGATAGCACATTGCAACAACCGAGGCGGAGCTGATGGAGACATCCCCATGAACCGAAGCATGGCTAGCCCGTGCAGTACTTAACATTTAGCAAAGTCAGGCTGTGGAATTTTCAGGACTTACCCTCTCCCTCGAGTGTGGGCCCAGCTTGTGCAGTGGTGGTTTCTTTTTTCAGGATCCATCAAAGTAGCGACCCTCTCTTCCAAGGTTTTCAGTGAGTGTAGATTTGCCAGGCCTTCTCCTGTTCAATTTCTTTCTCTTTTGTTGTGTGCCACCTTCCTCTGCAAAGATGAAAATGTAACTTTTTAGAGAGGGAGTCATTCTGCTGTGTGAGACATATACAGGTGGTCACATTTACAATTGCAATTCCATTGAATAAATGAAAATATTACTTACACTAACTACTTGACCAAGGTCAGGCCATTTATTTTTGCATTGGCCTCCAGACCTCAGGATAGTCACCATTACACAGTAATCTTCTGCAAGTTTGTTCCAGCGTTTCTTCATTTCTTTTCATGAAACTTTTATGTGACCTCTGCTGGTATCCAGCTTGTGCCATCTGGCCTCCATTACAGTAACAAATGCCTCCATTTCATCCTGTAAGAAATTCTTGGTCCTTGAGCCGTGTTGCATATTGTATCGCAGCTCCGACTTTTTCAATGAGAATTACATTTCTCGCACACAACTGTCTCTTTAAAAATGGTCGAATGCAGACCGGGAGCTGTACTGGACATGCATGCCCAGAGCAATCATGTCAAAAATGTCAATTTTTTTGTGTGCATCCGCAGAAGGGGTTGGCATTGTTTTTTCGGCGCAGACATTTGGCTCCATCCCCAAAGCTAAAGAACAGGCTACGCGCTGCCAAATTCAAACAGTTAACCTGAGGGAGGAAACTTCCATTTATTTTTTTGGAGTAGTCGGGCCCAAAAAACCAGGCGTAACTCTTGCAGTACACAAAAAAACGGCATTGGGGAAAATTGAGCCCTTTGTCTTCACAAGGACTGTAAGGTGGTCACTGCTATCAGTACTATCATGGACAGATGCATCTGCGACAGGTAGATTGGTGAAGATGAGGTGAAGTAGATTTTTCCCTCCTGTGCAGACATGTACACTCTGTGGCCTCAGGGCCCAATGCTGATTCCTTACACCTGACAGGTGGTCAGCACAACCCTGCTTCCCTCCTTCTCTCACCTGCAGCACCATTTGTGTATAGTTTGTAGCTACTGGTTATTTCTAGGCATGGATGTGTGCTGCTGGCAATAGAGATGGAGTCTACTAACCATAGAAGGTAGCACGATAAGAATGTTGTCGTCGTTGCTCATCAGCATCCGCAGTTGCCTGATCTACTACCTCAATGAACCTCCATTCTGTCGGACCCTAGACCTGATCAAGGTCCCCAAGCTCCACAGCACCATCCTCTTGGCTGTGGTCATGAGGAAGTTGAAGAGCAGGGAGCAGTTTTAGGAGGTTCTCATGATTGGGAATGGATATCCCTGGGCAGGGGAAGATCCTCTTGGCCCACAAGGAAAGTTTTTTTAGAAAAGTAGAAAAAGGAATTACCTTTTGGGTCTCTTCTGGCTCCTCTCCTCTTCTTGCTAGCTTTACCTAGTGGGTAAGCCACAATGAATTCCCCTCTCAGGACAGCAGTTAAAATTGCGGTCAGGGCCCAATGATGTCATCGGACATCAATCTATTTATTAACAGAACGATTTTGTGGTTTCAGGCAGCGTTCATGCCTCCTGCTCAGAAGAACAGGTTTAAAAAGAAGACTGTAAATGGAGCAAACCATCAACGGGTAAGTCTCCTAAGCAATTTTAACTGCCTGCTTGGCCAGTTTCCACCAGCGGGTGGGGTTAAAATCAACCCTTTGTGTTTATCTGTAGCTTTCAGTAAAGAAGAATAAAATCCAATTATTGGCTCATTTCTGTGATTTTCAATGTCCAGATATGGATAAGCCAAGGTTTACATTTGATGACACCTATATTTTGAATTGTAGTTTAATGCGATGGGTCATGTATATTTATCCTGATATTTTATTTTATTTAACAGTGAATCATTAAAGCTTATTTAAATAGGATTTCACAAGTATTTTGATGAATGCTGTTAATAAAGAAATACTAACCCATTCTTGTGACATAACATTTATTACATAGTCTGTTAACATTGAAATTGGAACTACCATCCTCTCCAACCTCAAACCATAAATCTACCATTCTCGGCAGGACAGACGGAAAGGAAAAGGAGGTGGGGTAGCACTGTTAATAAAGGATGAGATCAGTACATTGGTGAGAAACAATATTGGCTTAGAAGATCAAGATGTTGAATCAGTTTGGGTGGAGATAAGGAATAATGAGGAGAAAAAGTCGCTGGTGGGTGTAGTCTATGGGCCCCCTAACAGTAGCTATACTGTAGGACTGATTAAAACTCAAAAATAATAGAGGCTTGTAAAAAAGGAACGGCAATAATCATCGGCGATTTTAACCTTCATATTGATTGAACAAAGCAAATTGGCCAGGGTAGTCTTGAGGAAGAATGTATCCGGGATAGTTTCCTTGAACAGTACATTGTGGAACCAACCAGGCAGCAGGCTATCTTAGATCTGGTACTGTGTAATGAGACCGGATTAATAAATGATCTCACAGTAAAGAATCCTCTAGGAATGAGTGACCATAGCATGGTTGAATTTCAAATTAAGTTGGAGGCTGAGAAAGTTGGATCTCAAACCAGTGTCCTAAGCTTAAATAAAGGAGACTACAAAGGCATGAAGACAGAGTTGGCTAAAGTGGACTGAGAAAATAGATTAAAGTGTGGGATGGTTGATGAGCAGTGGTAGATATTTAAGGAGATATTTCATAACTTGCAGCAAAAATATATTCCAATGAGAAGGAAAGACTGTAAGAAAAGGGATAACCATCTGTGACTAACTAAGGAAATAAGGGATTGTATCAAATTGAAAACAACAGCATACAACATGGCCAAGACTAGTGGGAGGCCAGAGGATTGGGAAACTTTTAAAAGCCATCAAAGAACGATTAAAAAAATAATGAAAGAGAGGGAAGATAGATTATGAAAGTAAACGAGCATGAAATATAAAAACAGATCGTAAGAGTTTCTACAGGTACATAAACGGGAAAAGAGTGGCTAAAGGAAATGTTGGTCCCCAAGAGGATGAAACTGGGGAATTAATAATGGAGAACAGGGAAATGGCAGAGACGTTGAACAAATATTTTGTATTGGTCTTCACGGTTGAAGACACTAAAAACATCCCAATAGTGGATAATCAAGGGGCTATAGGGAGGAAGGAACTTAATACAATCACTATCACTAAAGAAGTAGTACTCAAACAATAATTGGGACTAAAAGCAGACAGGTCCCCTGGACCTAATGGCTTGCATCCTGGGATCCTAAAAGAAGTGGCTGCAGAGATCGTGGATGCATTGGTTGTGATCTAACAAAATTCCCTGGATTCTGGGGCAGTCCCAGCGGATTGGAAAACCGCAAATGTAACACCCCCATTTTAAAAAGGAGGCAGACAAAAAGCAGGAAACTATAGACCAGTTAGGCTAAAATCTGTCGTTGGGAAAATGCTGGAGTCCATTATGAAGGAAGCAGTAGTGGGACATTTGGAAAAGCATAATTCAATTAAGCAGAGTCAGCATGGTTTTATGAAAGGGAAATCATATTTGACAAATTTGCTAGAGTTCTGTGAGGATGCAACGAGCAGGGTGGATAAGTGGCAACCAGTGGATGTGGTGTATTTAGATTTCCAGAAGGCATTTGATAAAGGTGCCACAGAAAAGGTTACTGCACAAAATAAAATTTCGCGGGGTTGGGGTATTCCATTAGCATGGATAGAGGATTGGCGAACTAACGGAATACAGAGAGTCGGGATAAATGTGACATTTTCCGGTTGCCAAAAAGTAAGTAGTGAGGTGCCACAGGAATCAGTACTGGTGCCTCAGCTATTTACAATCTATATTAATGTCTTGGATGAAGGGACCGAGTGTAATGTAGCCAAGCTTGCTGACGATACAAAGATGGGTGGGAAAGCAAATTGTGAGGAGGACACAAAAAATCTGAAAAGGGATATAGACAGGCTAAGTGAGTGACCAAAAATTTGGCAAATGGAGTACAATGTGGGAAAATGTGAGGTTATCCACTTTGGCAGAAAAAATAGAAAAGCAAATTTTAATTTAAATGGAGAAAAATTGCAAAGTGCTGCAGTACAGCGGGACCTGGGGGTCATTGTGGATGAAACAAAAAAGTTAGTATGCAGGTACAGCAAGTAATCAGGAAGGCAAATTGAATGTTAGCCTTTATTGCAATGGGGATAGAGTATAAAAGCAGAGAAGTCCTGCTACAACTGTACAGGTTATTGATGAGGTCACACTTGGAGTATTGCATAGAGTTATGGTCTCCGTATTTAAGGAAGGATATTCTTGCATTGAAGGCTGTTCAGAGAAGGTACACTAGGTTGATTCCAGAGATGAGGGGGTCGATATATGAAGATAGGTTGAGTAGGTTGGGCCTATACTCATTAGAGTTCAGAAGAATGAGTGGTGATCTTATCGAAACATATAAGATAATGAGGGAGCTAGACAAGTTGGATGCAAGAGGATATTTCCACTCAGAGGGGAAACTAAAACTAGAGGATATAGGGCTAGATTTTAAACTTTTGTGCAGATCGCTCAAAAATAGGCAGGATTTATGGTGTGGGCAGTAAGGATTGTCGGCTTGTCGCCCATTTTGAGAGCCCCTAGACTCCATATTTGAAATTGGGCTTTACCACGAGCGATCTGAAATCTGAACTCTTGAAACTCCAGACTAATGAAGCAAGGTCCGTTGTCGCTTACAACGATGTCGGGCAGACCATGAGTGGCAAACATGACACAAATGCTCTCAATGGTAGCTGTGGATGCACTCGATGACATGATTATACACTCAATCCACTTGGAATATGCATTACAAATGGGTATGATTTGGTGATCATAACAAATGGGTATGATTTGGTGGCCATTACAGAAACGTGGTTGCAGGGGGGCCAAGACTGGGAATTAAACATACAGGGGTATCTGATGATTTGGAAAGATAGACAAGAAGGGAAAGGAGGTGGGGTAGCTCTGTTAATAAAGGATTATATGAGGACAGTTGTGAGATACGATATTGGCTCTAATGAACAAAAGGTTGAATCATTGTGGGTGGAGATTAGAGATGGTAAGGAGAAAAAGTCACTGGTGGGCGTAGTTTATAGGCCCCCAAATAATAACTTCACGGTGGGGCGGGCAATAATCAAGGGAATAATGGAGGCATGTGAAAAAGGAACGGCAGTAATCATGGGGGATTTTAACCTACATATCGATTGGTCAAATCAAATCGCACGGGGTAGCCTGGAGGAGGAATTCATAGAATGCATACGGGATTGTTTCTGAGAACAGTATGTTACAGAACCTACAAGGGAGCAAGCTATCTTAGATCTGGTCGTGTGTAATGAGACAGGAATAATAAACGATCTCCTTGTAAAAGATCCTCTCGGAATGAGTGATCACAGTATGGTTGAATTGTAATACAGATTGAGGGTGAGGAAGTAGTGTCTCAAACGAGCGTACTATGCTTAAACAAAGGGGACTACAGTGGGATGAGGGCAGAGTTGGCTAAAGTAGACTGGAAACATAGACTAAACAGTGGCACAATTGATGAACAGTGGAGGACTTTTAAGGCGCTCTTTCATAGTGCTCAATAAAAATATATTCCAGTGAAAAAGAAGGGTGGTAAGAGAAGGGATTACCAGCTGTGGATAACCAAGGAAATAAAGGAAAGTATCAAATTAAAAACCAATGCGTATAAGGTGGCCAAGGTTAGTGGGAAACTCGAAGATTGGGAAAATTTTAAACAACAGCAAAGAATGACTAAGAAAGCAATAAGGAAAGGAAAGATAGATTATGAAGGTAAACTTGCGCAAAACATAAAAACAGATAGTAAAAGCTTTTACAGATATATAAAATGTAAAAGAGTGACTAAAGTAAATGTTGGTCCCTTAGAAGATGAGAAGGAGAATGTAATAATGGGAAATGTGGAAATGGCTGAGACCTTAAATAATTATTTTGCTTAGGTCTTCACAGTGGAAGACACAAAAACCATGCCAAAAATTGTTGGTCACAGGAATGTGGGAAGGGAGGACCTTGAGAGAATCACTATCACTAGGGGGTTAGTGCTGGACAGGCTAATGGGACTCAAGGTAGACAAGTCCCCTGGTCCTGATGAAATGCATCCCAGGGTATTAAAAGAGATGGCAGAAGTTATAGCAGATGCATTCGTTATAATCTACCAAAATTCTCTGGACTCTGGGGAGGTACCAGAGGATTGGAAAGCAGCTAATGTAATGACCCTGTTTCAAAAAGGGGGCAGACAAAAGGCAGGTAACTATAGGCCGGTTAGTTTAACATCTGTCGTGGGGAAAATGCTTGAAGCTATCATTAAGGAAGAAATAATGGGACATCTAGATAGGAATAGTGCAATCAAGCAGACGCAACATGGATTCATGAAGGGGAAATCATGTTTAATTAATTTAGTGGAATTCTTTGAGGATATAACGAGCATGGTGGATAGAGGTGTACCGATGGATGTGGTGTATTTGGATTTCCAAAAGGCATTCGATAAGGTGCCACACAAAAGGTTACTGCAGAAGATAAAGGTACTTGGAGTCAGAGGAAATGTATTAGCATGGATAGAGAATTGTCTAACTAACAGATGTCTCTCTAATGGTCTCTTTCTTGGATAAATATTCAAATGAGTTTACTCTCCAAAGTTGTGGGGGTGGCATAAGAACATAAGAACATTAGAATTAGGAACAGGAGTAGGCCATCTAGCCCCTCGAGCCTGCTCCGCCATTCAACAAGATCATGGCTGATCTGGCTGTGGACTCAGCTCCACTTACCCACCCGCTCCCCATCACCCTTAATTCCCTTATTAGTTAAAAATCTATCTATCTGTGATTTGAATACATTCAATGAGCTAGCCTCAACTGCTTCCTTGGGCAGAGAATTCCACAGATTCACAACCCGCTGGGAGAAGAAATTCCTTCTCAACTCGGTTTTAAATTGCCTCCCCCATATTTTGATGCTCTGCTTCCTAGTTCTAGTTTCCCCGACTAGTGGAAACAACCTCTCTGCCTTTATCTTGTCTATCCCTTTCATTATTTTAAATGTTTCTATAAGATCACCCCTCATCCTTCTGAATTCCAACGAGTAAAGACCCAGTCTACTCAATCTATCTTCATAAGGTAACCCCCTCATCTCCGGAATCAGCCCAGTGAATCGTCTCTGTACCCCCTCCAAAGCTAGTATATCCTTCCTTAAGTAAGGTGACGAAAACTACATGCAGTACTCCAGGTGCGGCCTCACCAATACCCTGTACAGTTGCAGCAGGACCTCCCTGCTTTTGTATTCCATCCCTCTCACAATGAAGGACAACATTCCATTCGCCTTCCTGATTACCTGCTGCACCTGCAAGCTAACTTTTTGGGATTTCCTCTGAACCGCAGCATGTTGCAATTTCTCCCCATTCAAATAATATTCCCTTTTAATGTTTTTTTTTCCAAGGTGGATGACCTCACACTTTCCGACATTGTATTTCATCTGCCAAAACTTAGCCCATTGGCTTAATCTATCTAAATCTCTTTGCAGCCTCTCTGTGTCCTCTACACAACCCGCTATTCCACTAATCTTTGTGTCATCTGCAAATTTTGTTACACTACACTCTGTCCCCTCTTCCAGGTAATCTATGTATATTGTAAACAGTTGTGGTCCCAGCGCTGATCCCTGTGGCACACCACTAACCACCGATTTCCAACCTGAAAAGGACCCATTTATCCCGACTCTCTGCTTTCTGTTAGTTAGCCAGTTCTATATCCATGCTAATACATTTCCTCTGACTCCAAGTACCTTTATCTTCTGCAGTAACCTTTTGTGTGGCACCTTATCGAATGCCTTTTGGAAATCCAAATACACCACATCCATCGGTACACTTCTATCCACCATGTTCGTTATATCCTCAAAGAATTCCAGTAAATTAGTTAAACATGATTTCCCCTTCATGAATCCATGTTACGTCTGCTTGATTGCACTATTCCTATCTAGATGTCCTGATATTTCTTCCTTAATGATAGCTTCAAGCTTTTTCCCCACTACAGATGTTAAACTAACCGGCCAAAAGTTACCTGCCTTTTGTCTGCCCCCTTTTTTAAACAGCTAGCAGTAAGAGAAGAAATTCAATACTTTTTAATATTGTAATATTGCAAACCATTAACCATTTAGCTTCATTAATACTCTAGAAATTGTTCCATAACTTCATTTCAGTGCAGGGTGCTGAGCTGTTTTGAGATGTATTTGACCCACATTCTATATTTTTGACATGTAATATTTTCCCCACTGTTAAATTGCAGAGCTACATGCTGTTCAGCTCTTGTTTTCAATGATTATGCTATCCCATCACACAAATGACTTGTGTGAAAACATAACCTAGTGTCATTAAATACTGTTAAACATTTTCAAAAGAGACATTTTAGGAATTGCCATCTGGTCCTTAAAAGTTATGGATATAAATTTCAGCAATAACCAGTCTGTCATTGTAGAAAAAGACAAATAATTTGACGAAGCCATTGGAGAATTGGATTAAATGTTATATTTATGACAATTGAAATAGAAACACATTAGCAACTAGAGCACTCACAAACTAAAAGACCAGTTTTCAGCACTTTAACACCCTACAAATGTTAAAGCTATTTCACCTTTAGATTCGACTGAAAGTGGGAGAAATTTGGGGTGCTTGCGCCTCCCGTTAACGCCGGGGTGCTAACGTCTTTTCACCCAGGCACAGCCTCATCACCGTGCGCAGCAAATCATTTTTGAGCCGGAGTGAAAATTTGGTAGTGTCCCCTAAAGCTGCGGCAGACAATGCCAGTGACAGCTTCAGGGGGCACATACTGGGCCATAGGCCACTCGCGGGGCAACAATTAAAAGGGAGATGCCGAGATCAAAATTAAAAAATTGTCCGACTTACCGGCCTTCTTGCGAATGGATCGCAGAGTCTCTGCTGCGATCTTGCAGCGCAGTACTCCGCTTGTGTGCCGGGCTGCTGCCATGGTACCCGACTCCCTGATGGTCCATAAGAACACAAGAACACAAGAAATAGGAGCAGGAGTAGGCCATTTGACACCTAGAACCTGCTCCACCATTCAATAAGAACATGGCTGATCTGATCATGGATTCAGTTCCACTTCTCTGCCTGTTCCCCATAAACTCACTTATCGCTCAAAAATCTATCTATCTCCACCTTAAATATATTCAATGATCCAGCCTTCACAGCTCTTTGGGGCAGACAACCCTCTGAGAGAAGAAACTCCTCTTCATCTCAGTTTTAAATGGGTGACACCTTATTCTGAGACTATGGGCTAAAACCTCCACTTTTGTGCTTATCGCCCAAAAATGGGCGTTATTTTCGGCGTAGGTGTTAAAAAACGTTTTCAGAACACCGGCTTCTCACCCATTCTCAAAACACCGAGATAACATTTTTGAAAACGGGCGTTACCGCGAGAGATATCAAATGGGCGGTAATATTCAATTTTTTTGACCTTCTGCCATAAGGTGTGGCTGTCCTTAGCAATGGCATGGCAACGCTCGATTCCCACGATTCTGGAGGTCAAGGGTCACCATGACATGCACACAAGAGGAGACAGAGAGAGAGGGAGCTCAGAGGGACTGCAGGCGTGGTTGGGTGTGATGTGGCTGCTTTGGGAGAAAGGTGGGAGACTTTAGAGCTTCACAGCAAGTAGGCAACCAAAAAGTAGGTGTTACCAGCCAAATATTTGACCAAATTTAGCCTATAATGCAGAGAGAGGAGGAGGCACCACAGCATGCTGTGGAAACTGACGCTGGAGAGAGCAGTGAGGTGGGAGAGGAATGCATTGGAGGTCGCAAAAGAGCTAGGAGGTTCTCGGATGAGGCAAATGCCTCCCTCCTGTAGGAGATCGAGTCACGTTGGAGTGATTTGACACAGGGAGGGCATGGGGAGCCCACCCCAAAGGCCTACCAGAAGATACAGACCGAGATAGCAGAGGTGGTCTCGTCAGCGACCAACAAGGTTCGTGAGGGCAATGTCGAAATCTCGACCTCAGAAAAGAATGACTCCGACACTTACAGCTCCGATGGAAGTTTCCCTTTTAATTTACTTGCTCGCAAGGGGTAGGTTTCACTCAGTCAAGGGCCAAATGAACACCTCCGCAATGGTACAGCTTCACAAGATATTTATACAGTAAAACCCAAGTTCTGGCCTCTCCCTGTGTATTGCTCTGTCTCACAGTCAGTGAATACAGATAAAGAGTTAATTACTATATCCTGGTCCGGAAATGGTGTCAAGATATTTCCTTTTGTCAGGGTTATCAGAAAGCCAAACGGCCATTACTCCATGAGTCATAGGTAATGGGCTATCACCTGTCTTGTATTGTGAATACAGATTATCCCATTTCCTGGTCAGTTTACCTGTTTGCTTCAAATGGATGAGGTAAAGGAAAGAGATAATGGCTAGAAGATAAGGGTGGGGTGACATGGAACTCCTGTAGTGTAGACAATAGGAGAGCACCATGGGGGGGTTACTTGTCTCAGCATGACTTGTCTCCTAGCTGTCTGATAACCATCAGCCATCTAACAGCAGGTTTAGCTGTTTAAAACAAGCTGGCTGCTAAAATGCAGAAAGTTCTGGAAGGGCCAGGACTCCATTTTAATCAAAAGGCACACAAATACCGTATGGTATCAGCTTAGATAAAAATACATTTCCACATTCCCCCATTTTGTCCTTCACAAGGACAACTCAATCCATTCTGATCTTGTACAGTCTCTCCATTTCCATTTCTTTTAGTTTCATTACTCACTAGGCATATTATACCCTCAGGATTTCCTATTCTGGGAGTAATGCTTAGGAAGGGAGGCTGATGGTTATTATCATAATTGGGCTGGTACCATCCCTGGAAGGCTGTAAGTTTATACCCTGCCGACCTCCATTCTGTTTGCTCCTTTGTTTCTGGCCCCTTAGTTAGTTTTGTCCTGTTTTGCACTGTCAACCATTCTACCATTTCTGATTCGTTAAAGGGGACAGATCTCAGGGGAATACCCCCCCTGGAGTGGACAGGTACATGGGAACATATCCAACAATTCGACAAGTTTCTTTCTTGAGCATACCTATGACTCAGTGCCATAAATACGTTTACGTGCAATTCCCTTCGGTGGTGGGTCTGTACCCCTGGTGTAATCAATAATGCGAAGTAAAACCCTGTCAAGCCCAGCACCATCAGTCCCCATAGTCCATACAGTTCTTTATTCAGTCTTCCTTTTTCTGTTCCTCTGATTCCTTCGTCCCTTCCTCCTGGTCGGGTGCCCGTTTGCAATGGGATGCGTGGATCCATGTTGGTCTTTCCTTTACCTTGATTGCAGTATTGGTCGCCAGCAAGACCTGGTATGGTCCTTCACACGAATCTTGGCTGTAGATTGCTTTTCCTTTTAAAAATCTTGATGTAAACGAATTCCCCTGGCTCCAGGTTATGACACTTCCCTTCCGCTGGCTTGACTTGGGCTTCCTTTACCTGTGAATGAAAGCTGGAAATACATTTGGTTAGTGCAATACAATAATTCAACATATTTTCCTCCATTTTGTGGATGTCCATCTGTTTTGCAGTAAATGGTGCTGTAAAAGGTAGTCGTTGGGGACGTCTCATAACTATCTCATGCGGTGACAGGCCTGTTGCTCTGTTGGTTGCAGATCGCATTACCATCAAAGCTAAGGGCAGCAGTTCTGTCCATTTCAGTCCAGTGTCATTGCATAGTTTTGCCAGCTTATTTTTAAGCATTCCATTATATCTTTCAACAAGTCCAGCTGATTGTGGATGATAACTGCAATGAAAACGTTGATTAATCTGTAAAGCTTTACACATTTCTCTTATGACAGTTCCCGTGAAATGTGACCCGTTATCACTGGAAAGCTTAGCAGGGATTCCGAAGCGCGGTACAATTTCTTTTAACAAACATTTAGCAACAGTAGTGGCATCGGCCTTTTTACATGGAAAGGCTTCAATCCATCTAGAGAACACATCTACAATAACTAATACATACTTGAATCCCATACACATAGGTAATTCAATAAAATCCATTTGTAAATGTACAAAAGGCCCGACTGGATTTGGGTGGGAGGCAGATTCTACTTTTTCCGTCTTACCCGGATTCATTGTCTGACAGGTAACACAATTTTCACAGATTTGTTTTGCAATTGCCGAAATACCTGGTGCATACCAAGTTGCCAAAATATAATCTGCCAATCCCCCTTTGCCTGCATGTGTGAATGTATGAACACATCGGGCAATCCATGGAAGTAAGGATCTAGGGGCCACCACGCGGCCGTCATGGTGAACCCATATTCCTTCTGGATTTTTATAACATTGATCCTTCGTCCAGGTCACCACCTCCTCCGTACTGGCCTGTGTCTGAAAGGCCAGCACGTCATTAATAGTGGGTGGCGGGTCTGAGCAATTATTTTTCCTTAGTGGGAACAATGACACCTGCATCCACCCTTTCGACAGAGCTGCTGACTTAGCTGCATTATCAGCTCTGGCATTCCCAAGTGCCACCTCATTCGACTGGCCTGTATGTGCCTGGCATTTGATAATGGCAAGTTTTAAGGGGCATTAAATGGCTCGCAGGAGATTTTCCACTTGTTCTGCATTTTTGATTGTCTGAGCCTGTTGCATAGCATAATAAGCTGCTGCCAACGAAGGAAGACATCCTGGTAGTCCGCGTGCCACTGGGTCTAGTTGGGTACTGAAATATGCTACCGGTCGCTGCCTGTCCCCATGTAACTGAGTCAAAACAGATTGTGCAAAACCCGACTTGTGATGCACAAATAAGTTGAATAGCTTAGTGTAATCTGATAATCCCAAGGCTGGTGCTGAAGTGAGGGACTGCTTAAGGTTCTGGAAAGCATTCCGGGATACTTCATTCCACATCCTTTAAGCATTGTGAGAATATAGTAGATTCATTCACAGCTCGTAGGTCATGGACAAACCTCCATTTGTGTGGGCTTCTGAACTGGACAAATCTGTGTGTTACACGGACTTCTCATTTATGCTTATAGTGATTCACAGATCACAGAATGTAAAGTACTTGTTTTCTAATTTTATTAAAAGGCTTCCAAACCCAAGATTTTTCCAATACACTCAAAATGTTGATCAAGGAGATCACCTGAAATATCTCAAAATCCCAATTCAATTATTGTACTGCCACTCTTTATCCAAAAAAATCCTCCTACTGAGTTAGAAGCTTTTGTACCAAGATTTTACACCAAGGACAATGAGAGTGTACTCCCCCAGCCTGCACCTCGAGAGACCCACAAAGGCTTTTTAAAAAAAAAACATTACAACTTTTAACCACCGGGACCATGTCTCAACAAACCTATCCCTTTGTGCATTTCCTAGCTCTGTAACCTCTCATCCGAATAAATCCAACCTGCGCTTCTAACTTAAAATGTCTTAAACTTCCCACATACAGGACAACACTATGAAGGGTTAAAAAAACTTCACTTTGTTTGAAAAAGTGGGTGGAGCTAAAACAAACAGGCAGCTCCACAACTTTTCCAAACAGGTTTCCAGACACAAGGAAAAAAGACAGAAGCACTCTCATTCAAAGACAAGACATTCACGCACTCTCATTCAAAGACAAGACATTCACAAGTCTCTCTCCATTCAATAAAGCTTTTTCTTTTACTAGCTTCATTTTTTTTTCATAAGTCACTATCAGGTTCTCTTTTTTTTTTACATTTGATTTACTTCCTCTGTTAATTTTACATGGGCTTGAAGAATCGGAACCCAGGCCTTTTCTATTACTTTCCTTTTTTTTTTTTACCTGGATCTCTGTTTATAAGACATTCCTCTAGACAAGTTGTTCTCTCTAAATTAAATGAACCATCGGGTGGAAATGGCCTGTTTTCACCCTTAGTCCACTTTACTGGTTTTTGTTTCTTTGGTCAATTGAAGACTGACCACAATTCTGGAGCATGACATAGGCTGGTGTGCCTTTTGTGGTGTTTTAACTTGCTCCGGCACCCATTCTGGATGATTAAGATTTTCCCACAGTTTCTGATCTCACAATCCTTTCGGCCAACCGAGTTCTCTACGCCCACTTCTCCTGGCCGTTACGTGGCCTGAAAAGGCTCTTAATTCGGGCTCAGTCTGGGTGTGTGAGATATGTTGGCACGAACCAACCGTAGTTGATCAATCAGTTACTGTTTCTTTTCTTAATCAATCCTTGTGTTTTTTTTTATCCCGAATCACAATTTTCCCTAGTGACTCTTCCCGTTTCTCTAATGGCAATGACTCACAAAGGTATTGCACACAACAGTAATACAAGGACAACAAACAATATTCCCGTGAGTACACAAATCATAACCTCTAAACAAATTCTCAGTCTGCGTTGTACGCCACTACAGACCGAGTCCTTAACTTATCCTAATAACAGCTGATAAAACTTAAGGTTCCGTACCCAAACTCTTTGATCGATTGCGCTCTTTTTTTTTAATAGTCTTATCACATAAGAACCCCTTCCGAATTAAAAACAATAAAAATCTTATCACATAAGAACCTTCGATCGATTATTAGCGCTTTCCTTTTTTTTTTCTTTTAATAGTCTTATCACATAAGAACCCCTTCCGAATTAAAAACAATAAAAATCTTATCATATAAGAACCTGGAACCCTTTTCGATCGACTAGCGCTTCCTTACCTACTGAAACCTTCCCCGGGCTGTCTCGAGATTTTTTCCAGAACCTGTTCTCTTCTGCTGGCGAGCTGAGAAAGAAATGGTTATAAAAAAATACCTTTAACTTTTAAATGCCGAGTCTTGTAGATGCAGTACCTCAGCTGTGGACAACAGATTACATCTGCGATTCAACAGTGAAGAAACCTCTTGTGAGCAAAGGCTCACCTTGTTTGGCCACCGAAGCCTTTCACTGGAGAGGCACTATGCCTGTATCCGTTTTACTCACAGAACAGAGAGTATGCATCTCGGTGGGACCTCCAATAAACTGTCGAAATCTCGACCTCAGAAAAGAATGACTCCGACACTTACAGCTCCGATGGAAGTTTCCCTTTTAATTTACTTGCTCGCAAGGGGTAGGTTTCACTCAGTCAAGGGCCAAATGAACACCTCCGCAATGGTACAGCTTCACAAGATATTTATACAGTAAAACCCAAGTTCTGGCCTCTCCCTGTGTATTGCTCTGTCTCACAGTCAGTGAATACAGATAAAGAGTTAATTACTATATCCTGGTCCGGAAATGGTGTCAAGATATTTCCTTTTGTCAGGGTTATCAGAAAGCCAAACGGCCATTACTCCATGAGTCATAGGTAATGGGCTATCACCTGTCTTGTATTGTGAATACAGATTATCCCATTTCCTGGTCAGTTTACCTGTTTGCTTCAAATGGATGAGGTAAAGGAAAGAGATAATGGCTAGAAGATAAGGGTGGGGTGACATGGAACTCCTGTAGTGTAGACAATAGGAGAGCACCATGGGGGGGTTACTTGTCTCAGCATGACTTGTCTCCTAGCTGTCTGATAACCATCAGCCATCTAACAGCAGGTTTAGCTGTTTAAAACAAGCTGGCTGCTAAAATGCAGAAAGTTCTGGAAGGGCCAGGACTCCATTTTAATCAAAAGGCACACAAATACCGTATGGTATCAGCTTAGATAAAAATACATTTCCACAGCAACCATTGCCGTAAACGATGGAATGACCTTGTGGGATCCGTAAGAATAAGTAGTACATTGATTTAAATGTTCTTATATATTTATATAATTTGATTTGGACAGTCATGAGTGATGATCAGCATATGTGAGGTCTTGTACTTTTACCGGGAATGTTTTACTCAAAGCCTGCGGTCACGGTGTACGTCTTTAGGTAAAGAATGATAATAATCATAATAATCATGATTACATCTGTCGGTTATGCGCTGAATCAGTCTCTGTGACAGTACCTAGCAATGATATCACACAATGATCTCATGCCATGCCGACCTGTCACTTTTTACAATAGAAGCTGTCGACAGTGAGGTCCGTGCAGAGGCGAACGGGTGGGGGCCACCAGTCCCCAGCAACATCACAGAGATGGAGGAGCGAGTGCTCGTACTCATGGGGAAGCACCCTCAGCCACAGATGCATCTGCAAACCGTGAAGAGATGCCATGTGAGTAAAGTTTAAACATTGCACCATATAAAGTCTATAGATGCCACACCAACTCATATCCGAACAATCATATATGATAGATGATCTCTAAAAGTGTCATAGAAATAATGCTAGCCTAATGAAAAGCATTGCAGTGCACAATGTGTTGATGATCATGAAATGTGACGTCTGCGATGATTTTGAGAGCGGTGGTGCTTTTGTCGTGCATATGCTGTGTGTAGCACTGACTCACCTTGTCACCCTAGCAACCCCTTCTCCTCTAATAACCTCATTTGTGTTTTGCAGCTCAGCCAGCAGCGTGGCCCCAGGCAAGACCACAGAGGCCAGAAGGTGTGAGCGCTGGGCAGCAGTCGGCGGGCGATCCTACTACATCTGCTGCTGAGGAGCTATGATTCTCGCCCGTCAATCCGCTGGGTCTGTTCATGATGGATGAGAGCACGGACTTCGAAGAACCTGCATTGCCATGCTCCAGAAGCCATTCCACCCCAAGGCCATCTAGTGGTCCTCCGGTCATTCTCGCCTCCACTCTGGTTAGGCACCGGCTCTCCACAGGGCAACCCATTTGCCCCCAGGATGGCGCCGACACTGCAGAGGCCTCGTTGACGTGGCAGGTCTGTTCCACGAGCGCGACATGACAGCGGAGAGATGGTACAGTTGTCCAGGAGGACTGTAGACATTGGTGACCAGCTCATAGAAGCATTGGGGGGCACATCCCAACAGCTGGTCACCATGACCAAGTACATTGCACGTATGGCGGTGTCCCTTGATTCGATAGCCAGGAACACTGCTGCGACAAGCTTCCCAGTGGTCCCCGAGTGCGGCACTCCACCCCGAGGCTCCACACCACCACTGCGAATGACAGATGAGAGCAAGGAACAAGATCCTGCATCTGCATCAGAGAATGTTTCCCCCTCGGCACCCTCCGCTCCCGTACCCGTACAATCACCGCCTCAGCCTTCATCCCCCCAATGAGGCACTGCCTGAGGAGCTCTTTGGCCAGGCGTCGCGGAGTGAGGAGGGGAAGGGGTAGAGGTGGGGAGAAGAAAGAGAAGGGGGAAGGAAAGTGAGGTGCATGTGCGCAAGTGATTGCTGTGTTATATCTCCATCTGGGTGCATGCAATTTGTTGCAAAGTATGGGGGCTGGGGACCGCGCTCCTGCTTTGTCTTTGTATTCTGTGTTGCGGGACATGTTGAATATGTGATTTATGTCAATGGTGGAAAAAGTAGAGTGTGGCCGCGAGTTGGGTGTTATTGCCTGTGATGCTCATGATTTCAGCCCAATGTTGCTGTCAAACTTTTGTTATTGAACATAACCTTGTTGCGCATTGTCTCAGATAGTTGGACCCTTACACACTGGTGATTCCTTACCATGAAAGGGTTAAATACAACATAAAATCAATCAACATAAACTTTAATTGACACCAAGTTGTTGGGCACACACACAGCAGTGTGTCAGCATTGTCACTCACATCAACGCTCTTTCAGGCAAATCTTTTTGATATCAGCTCCTCACATAAGAGTGGGATTTAACAAATGCCAGCCATGCCACTGGCATTCATTCCGGTTAGTTCCACTTTTTGTGGGCATTTTTTTGAGCGAGTGATATTCTGGGTGATAAGTGTGCGAGGTGATGAAATTGACAATGGGCGATCTCTATGGCCGCTAGTTTGGGTAAATATGCTCTTTATGACAAAAAACAATGGGCGGGCGTTCATAGTGAACTTCGACGTAATTTCCGTGCGGAAAGTAACACGGGTCGATATTATGGGCATTGATTTCGCCCATTCTGCTGATTCCGCCCAAAAAAAGTGGGCGGGTGGTAATATATGTTAAGCTCCTAAAAAAGCCCGTCAGTTTCCATTTTAGAAAATAGGTGCGGGAGTAGGCCATTCGGCCCTTCAAGCCTGCACCGCCATTCAATAAGATCATGGCTGATCATTCCCTCAGTACCCCTTTCCTGCTTTATCTTCATACCCCTTGATCTCTTTAGCCGTAAGGGCCATATCTAACTCCCTCTTGAATATGTCCAGTGAACTGGCATCAATAACTCTCTGCGGAAGGAAATTTCACAGGTTAACAACTCTCTGAGTGAAGAAGTTTCTCCTCACCTCAGTCCGAAATGGCCTACCCCTTATCCTAAGACTACGTCCCCTGATTCTGGACTTCCCCAACATCGGGAACGTTCTTCCCGCATCTAACCTGTCCAGTCCCGTCAGAATCTTATACGTTTCTATGAGATCCCCTCTCATCCTATTAAACTCCAGTGAATACAGACCCAATTGATCCAATCTCTCCTCATATGTCAGTCCAGCCATCACTGGAATCAGTCTGGTGAACCTTCGCTGCACTCCCTCAATAGCAAGAATGTCCTTCCTCAGATTAGGAGACCAAAACTGAACACAATATTCCAGGAGAGGCCTCACCAAAGCCCTGTACTACTGCAGTAAGACCTCCCTGCTCCTATACTCAAATCCCCTAGCTATGAAGGCCAACATATCATTTGCCTTCTTCACTACCTGTTGTACCTGCATGCCAACTTTCAATGACTGATCAACCATGACACCCAGGTCTTGTTGCACCTCCCCTTTTCCTAATCTGCCACCATTCGGATAATATTCTGCCTTCGTGTTTTTGCTACCAAAGTGGATAACCTCACATTTATCCATATTATACTGCATCTGCCAAGCATTTGTCCACTCACCTAACCTGTCCAAGTCACCCTGCAGCCTCTTAACATCCTCCTCACAACTCACACCACCATCCAGTTTAGTGTCATCTGCAAACTTGGAGATATTACATTCAATTCCATCATCTAAATCGTTAATGTATATTGTAAAGAGCTGGGGTCTCAGCACTGAGCCCTGTGGCACTCCACTAGTCACTGCCTGTCATTCTGAAAAGGACCCGTTTATCTCGACTCTCTGCTTCCTGTCTGCCAACCAGTTCTCTGTCCACATTAGTACATTACCCCCAATACCATGTGCTTTGATTTTGCACACCGATCTCTTCTGTGGGACCTTTTCAAAAGCCTTTTGAAAGTCCAAATACACCACATCCACTGGTTCTCCCTTCTCCACTCTACTAGTTACATCCTCAGAAAATTCCAGAAGATTTGTCAAGCATGATTTCCCTTTCATAAATCCATGCTGACTTGGACCGATCCTGTCACTGCTTTCCAAATGCGCTGCTATTTTATCCTTAATGATTGATTCCAACATTTTCCCCACTACTGAGGTCAGGGTAACTGGTCTATAATTCCCCGTTTTCTCTCTCCCTTCTTTTTTAAAAAGTGGTGTTACATTAGTTACCCTCCAGTCCATAGGAACTGATCCAGATTCGATAGATTGTTGGAAAATAATCGCTAATGCATCCACTATTTCTAGGGCCACTTCCTTCAGTACTCTGGGATGCAGACTATCGGACCCCGGGGATTTAGCGGCCTTCAATCTCATCAATTTCCCTAACACAATTTCTCGCTTTATAAGAATATCCTTCAGTTCCTCCTTTTCACTAGACCCACTGTCCCCTCGTACATTTGGAAGGTTATTTATGTCTTCCTTTGTGAAGACAGAACCGAAGTATCTGTTCAATTGGTCAGCCATTTCCTTGTTCCCCATTATAAATTCACCTGAATCCGACTGCAAGGGTCCTATGTTTGTCTTCACTAATCTTTTTCTCTTCACATATTTATAGAAGCTTTTGCAGTCAGTTTTTATGTTCCCTGCAAGCTTCCTCTCATACTCTATTTTCCCCCTCTTAATTAGACCCTTAGTCCTCCTCTGTTGAATTCTAAATTTCTCCCAGTCCTCAGTTTTGTTGCTTTTTCTAACCAATTTATATGCCTCTTCCTTGGTTTTAACATTATCCTTAATTTCCTTAGCTAGCCACGGTTGACCCACCTTCCCCGTTTTATTTTTACTCCAGACAGGGATGTATAATTGCTGAAGTTCATCCATGTGATCTTTAAATATTTGCCACTGCTTATCCACCATCAACCCTTTAAGTAACCTTTGCTAGTCTATTCTAGCCAATTCATGCCTCATACCTTTGAAGTTACCTTTCCTTAAGTTCAGGACCCTAGTTTCCTAATTAAATGTGTCACTCTCCATCTTAACAAAGAATTCTACCATATTATGGTCACTCTTCCCCAAGGGGCCTCGCACAACTAGATTGCTAATTAGTCCCTTCTCATTACACATCACCCAGTCTAGGATGGCCAGCCCTCTAGTTGGTTCCTCGATATATTGGTCGGGAAAACCATCCCTAATACACTCCAGGAAATCCTGCTCCACCGCATTGCAACCAGTTTGGTTAGCCCAATCTATATGTAGATTAAAGTCCCCCATGATAACTGCTGTACCTTTATTGCACATATCCCTTATTTCTTCTTTGATGCTGTTCCCAACCTCACTACTACTGTTTGGTGGTCTGTAGCCAACTCCCACTAGTGTTTTCTGCTCTTTGGTATTCCGCAGCTCCACCCTTACCGATTCCACATCATCCAGGCTAATGTCCCTCCTTACTATTGCTTTAATTTCCTCTTTAACCAGCAGCGCCACCCTGCCTCCTTTTCCTCTCTGTCTATCCTTCCTAAATGCTGAATACCCCTGGATGTTGAGTTCCCAGCCTTGGTCACCTTGGAGCCATGTCTCTGTGATGCCAATTACATCATATCCATTAACTGCTATCTGCGCAGTTAATTCAGCCATCTTATTCCGAATACTCCTCGCGTTGAGGCACAGGGCCTTCAGGCTTGTCTTTTTAACACACTTTGCCCCTTTAGAATTTTGCTGTAATGTGGCCCTTTTTGTTTTTTGCCTTGGGTTTCTCTGCCCTTCATTTTTACTATTCTCCTTTCTATCCTTTGCTTCTGCCTCCATTTTATTTCCCTCTGTTCCCCTGCATAGGTTCCCATTCCCCTGCCATATTAGTTTAACTTCTACCCAACAGCACTAGCAAATACTCGCCCTAGGACATTGGTTCCTGTCTTGCCCAGGTGCAGACTGTCCGGTTTGTACTGGTCCCACCTCCCCCAGAACCGGTTCCAATGTCCCAGTAATTTGAACCCCTCCCTCTTGCACCACTCCTCAAGCCACGTATTAATCTGAGCTATCCTGCGATTCCTATTCTGACTAGCATGTGGCACTGGTAGCAATCCTAAGATTACTACATTTGAGGTCCTACTTTTTAAGTTAGCTCCTAGCTCCCTAAATTCGTCTCGTCGGACCTCATCCCATTTTTTACCTATGTCGTTGGTATCTATATGCACAACGACAACTGGCTGTTCACCCTCCCTTTTCAGAATGTCCTGCACCCGCTCCAAGACACCCATGACCCTTGCACCAGGGAGGCAACATACCATCCTGGAGTCTTGGTTGCGGCCGCAGAAACACCTTTCTATTGCCCTTACAATCGAATTCCCTATCACTATAGCTCTCCCACTCTTTGTTCTCTCCTCCTGTGCAGCAGAACCATCCACGGTGCCATGAACTTGGCTGCTGGTGCCCTCCCCTGATGATTCATCCCCCTCAACAGTACCCAAAGCGGTGTATCTGTTTTGCAGGGGGATGACCGCAGGGGACCCCTGCACTATATTAGCGTTAGTGTTTTCTCAGAAGAATCACTCAATGCTCAGAGTCGGTTCCAATGCCGTCGCGGCCTTTATTAACGCTTAGCGGGGAGGAAGTCTCAGGACTGTATCCAGGCTTCTCTCCACAGAACAAAGGGTTACATGCACTTTTATATGTTTCACAACAGTTACAAACAGTTTACTACAGTTACACAGCCCATCACGGCTGGACACAAGCCAATCACAATGATTATAGATTACATATAGGTTCTTTTAACCCAATAGAATTCCCCTGGTGCCTCAGGAACCATATGTTCGGTTATTGTCAGTTCGGGCTGATTGATGACTTTGTTACAGGGGATAGGTTCTCTCCCTATTTCTTTCTTCTTGGAGAAATAATTGGTTTATAACCTTGTTTACAGGAGATGGGTTCCCTTCTTATCTCTTTCTTCCTGGGGAATTAATTGGTTTATGACCTTGTTTACCGGAGATGGGTTCTCTCCTCATTATTCTTATCCTGCATCCAAGGCATTCCTATAGTGGGCCTCACAGGGTTATTGCTCGGTCATTGAACATTCAATAATTCACAGCTTGACTACCTGATTTCCCATCATGCCTGGGCAGCCATTTTATGTGTGGCCACTTTAAACTGATATGCGTTTAGATATATCTAGCAGGTGCCTAATGCCTAGTGTTCTGGTATATTCTAAAGGTGCCTACCTCCTACAACAACTCCCCCTTTCGGTAAAGAGACTAGTCCTAGTCCCCTTTTAACCGACCATTCTACCTATATTAGATTTTTGTGCATGGCCCGGTACTCCCTGCCTCAACTTGCTGGCCAGTCACGCGGTTTCAGGAGTCCCGGTTGCTTAAATCAAATTGACAATGGCCAAATCCTCCTGCCCCCTTATCAAACAGGCTTGTTTAGTATCCGGGGAACGGTGATTGGTCCCTCTTCATTGTACGTGGTGTCTGCATGCCTGGCAGGCCATTATGCCCCATGTTATCGCTAAGATCAATTGTATCCCGACCAGTATGTGCGAAATTATTCGAATCCATGGATGGATGTTCAGATTTATTCCCCAGTCCCAGACCTTCCTCCACCAACTCTGACTTTGTAAGTCTACATCGATATCTTCTTCCAGTACTTTGATTTTAGTTTGCAGTTGGTGATAGAGCTGTACGGATTGACCCACCCTGAGCCTCAATTCCCGTAATACTTCAGTTAGATGTGGGATAGGGACCTGATCTGGCTCGTCATAATCCTGTAAATGATCGTGGAGCTGATCGGTTAAATCAATAACTTCGGACTTCCGGCGCCTAACCTGGGTGATATGCGCTTGCCCGATCGCGACAGGTCGTAGCGGTGTAAAGCAAAAGTTTGGCTGTGGTATAGGGCACTGCAGGTCATTATACTGGTATGAACGCTCTGTGGTAGAGACGCAGTATTTTCCCTTTCCTCCGTAGCCTGCTCTCGCGAAGTGCATGTGTGCGGGCACTATTTCTAGTACGCACCCGTCGGTACGGTTAAACCCGCATTCGTCTAGCTCGCCTCAGCCCACCGGGTGAGGGCATACTGTGATTTCCCCCTTTTGTTTGCAATCCGCTAGGGAAATCCCGGTAAATAGGTTGTTTCGTCGAACGGCAGAGGTGGTGGTCAGGTAGTAACGTATGGCGACGTTTTCCCGTATTACTCCGATATTCTCTAGTTGGTATAGGGGGAATGGCCCTGAGTCCGGCGTGGCTATAGGGATCATCAAGACTATCCCTATCCCAGTGGTCCTACCCATCTGGCAATGGCTGGGTATACCTGGATCAGTCCCTTCAGAGTACAATTATCCAGTGTCCCCCTCTGGTTAGCCAACTGAGCTAAATGTGAACTGTCTATCCAATCGGGTACTTCCCCGCGTTGGATCTGGTCGAGATTGTGGTGGATCTGTCCTACCATCCACAAACCATAAGCGTGACAGAGTTGCCCCTGTCTTTGCTTTCCTGTATCTTCTTTTTCTCTATCAATGAGGTGATTGATGGTTCTGGCGTGAGCTTCCAGGACTGAGATGCTATCCAACTGGATTTCGGCACCCTCCTTTCCTAGGTTGGCTTGGTCTTCCTGGTTTTGCTCCACCCTCTCTAATAACCCTCTCATCACCCCTCTAAGCTGCTCCACTCTCTCATTTAACCCTTGTATATCTATCGAGTTCACTACGGAGGTCCCTGTATTGAAAACGGTAACAACATCATTAACTATTTCTCTCTTCATCCTGGGGGCTAACCCCTGTCCCCGGAACCTACTGGCACCCATTGCATTCGGCAGCCTGCTGCATTACAACTTTACTTAATACATTGTACATTTTCCTTGACTGTTCTGTACAGTATTCCGGCATCTGGATGCCTGAAATATTGATCAGGACAGGCACAATTTCATGTTTAACATTATCATACAATAATTCCCCTTCATTGTACATTACAATCCCATTTTCTGGTCCCTTAGTAGTTAAGGGACAAAGCAGTTCCTCGGGCAATGTAGTGGTTCTTATGGGGCGCGGTGTTGGAGGGGGTGAGAAACATACATACAATGATATTGCAGCCGCCCCCACCTCCTCGTAATACCCACACAGCCCCACTCCCTTCTTGCGGATGACCGATTGCTGGGATTGTCCCGGAGGCGCGCAAATTATGCCGAAAGTACATTCATCGGGCCCTTTGACATCCCTCCGTTTAATGCATCTGCTCCTTATACCCGTGGAGCACTGTACACATACTCTTATTCTTATTAGGATTCTTATTAGGATTCACTTGTAACCATGCATTAAAATAAGTCCTGTCCTTGCTCCAGTCCTTGGCTGCTGGGATGCACATTCCGTCCGTTAAATTAAACAAGACTCCATAGTTCATGTAGTTGTTTATTTCCAGCGTGCTCTGCTGTCCGTCGGTGTTGCCCAGGGTACGTGCATGTCGCAGGGCTATCCATATTACGAGTAGCGCCATTCGTATTCCCATTCCGGTAAGTATTATCTGTAATTTTAAACAGATGGCCTGGTCGTCACCAGGGGTTACGTTTTTTGCTCTACGAGTGTCCCGGTCACCCTGCAAAATCAGAAGCACAAGGTTACAATCGAACCATTTCGAGCTGAATCTGTAGGGCGTGCGCCCGTGTCTTTACCCACTTAAATATTATCCAAACTCCTATTATGACCAAGGCCAAAGCTATTCCTCCAAACATCGTTGTCTGCTTTACCATTAGGTTGGGTTTGTGGACTACACCTACCCACCGTGGGGTACATTGGCTCTATTGCCATAGGTGATGGTGCTATGGCTGCGCACTGCACTATCCGTCTAGTCCCGTTATCTCTTCCAGCCTGTTTATCTTAGCTTTTAACTCTTCAATTTGTTTTATTAAGTATCTATTTCTTTATTGTATCAGGCAAGTATTATTACATAAGCTAGTTCTGTTTTTATTTTTGTTTCCTCTGTTAAGTGAGTGTTATTTTCTATTAAGAAATCCAAATGAATAATAAAACGGCTGTCAATGGAAAGGGTTAACTCCTTTCCAGATTTGTAAGAAGACCTGATGTCATTACGTGGCTTCACGTAATCATCTGAAAAAAAAGTCTTTGTCCCTTCAAAACTGGCTTCGAAATTAGGAATCGTTAAACAGCATAAATCATTAGAGTAAACTCCAATGTTTTCTTAACTTCTAATTCAAGTACTTGCCAAAGAATTTTTTTAATTTTTTTTTTTAATTTCTCTCTTTCTCCTCGTTATCTTCAAAACCCTCCTGCTTGTTTAGACTGTTCGGGACTTTTTTTGATAAACACTGTTCATTTTGGAAATCTTTTCAAACTGCATTGAAACTTTCTCATAATTTAAAATTCGAATCCATGTAGAGTGTTTTTTCCCTATTCCAATTTTTATTTTCCTTCTAATTAAACCAATATCTTTTTCACAGCAAACATCAACTAGTATTTAGTAAGTTATGTCTTTTTCCATTAAGTCCGTTTCATCTTTTTTTTCTTTCTTCAAATTAGGTTTTGTATTTTACATGGAGGGTTCGTAACTCCATAAAGTTGTTAATTTAAAATCATTTGTTTACTTTCAAAGTGGCGTCTTTATCTTTTTCTTTTTCTCCATAACTGGAATGGAGTCCCGCTTTGAGAGTTTGAGTGCTGCCTTTCGTTATCTCAAAATGCTCCAGTTTCAAAGTCGTTACTAAAGCTTGCTGTTTTTAACATTTTCCAAAAGTCCCTTTTACACCTTCGCAGATAGCTCGCCACTCGCCCAGAAGTTTGACCTGATCAGATTTAATTTAATAATTTTTTCTTTGAATCCACCTCAGTATTTTCTGTGCCTTCTCTGAATATCTCAAAATCCCAATTAAAACTTTGTAATTTCAATCTTTATTTAAAACTTTTTTTTTGCTAGAAGCTCTTTTTTTTTAAAGCATTCTTTATCTCATTCCGAGACTAAATTTATGTCTTTCAACCCAATCAATCATTGCATGTTTTCTTTCGGCAAGTAAGTGAGCGTGTCAAATAAATCTTTTGCTCAACAAACCTATCCTTTATACATTTGTTTACTTTCCTAGCTCCGTAACTTATTAACCGAATAAATCCACACCTGCGTTTCTAACTTAAATGTCTTAAAACTTCCCACATACAGGACAACACTACAAAGGGTTAGCTAAAATAAACAGACACTTGCATTCCTCTTCCAACCAGGCTTTCAGAAAAATTCATTCCGCAGTCACAAAATCACACAGGGACTCTCACTCAACGACCAGACATTTACAACAGTCTCTCTTCTTTCCTATTAATTTTTTTGGATCCATGACCTTTCAGGGAATTCGTAGTTTTATCTAAATAATTCCTCACATAACTTTTGTAGTGGACTACCGGTATTGTTTTTTTTTGTTCCTTCACCCACCATTCCCGTTGGGCTGCTTGCAGGTCCCACCCTGCTCTAATCATTTTCTCGATTAGTTTCTTTTGCTTTTCCGCCAGATGGCGGGTAAGGGACCCTTCTGATCCTCACTCGAGTTTACTTGCTTTCATGGCCATTCCTGGGTAGGACTAGTACCGTTAGGAATCTACTCTCAGAGGTCCGCTTTCTACCTAGCGTAACTTGTAGTAAACCGTCTCCTAGCTACTGTCAGGTCACAAGTTCTGCTGTTACACAGACTTATACAATTCTTAAAACGCGTTTAAGCAATTCCCGCAGTGCTTACGTTAACCTTAACGACTACCTACCACGGCTCTTGCCCGTTGGTCCGACCCTGTTCACAGGTTTGGATTCCGTTAGCCGCTGTACACCGCTTGGTTCTACCCCGGGCTTTTTTAAATTACTCTACTGGGTCCGGAAGATGTCTCTCGGTATCACGATCCCACGGTCTAAGTGTGTTCCCTACGCCTACTTGGTTCCTGGCCGTCATGTGGGAGACAAAAGTCCTCTTAATTCAGGCGTTTGAGATATTAGACCGTCTCCTCATGTCGATCAACCAGCTTCCACCTTCCGCACCCTTTATATTTAAAAATTGTTTTTTATACTCACCCGGGTTTTTCCAAGGGCGTCCAGCGACTCCGGGAAATCCCGTCGACTACGCCACTGTTAGCGTTAGTGTTTTCTCAGAAGAATCACTCAACACTCAGAGTTGGTTCCAATGCCGTTGCAGCCTTTATTAACGCTTAGCGGGGAGGAAGTCTCAGGACTGTATCCAGGCTTCTCTCCACAGAACAAAGGGTTACATGCACTTTTATATGTTTCACAACAGTTAAAAACAGTTTACTACAGTTACACAGCCCATCACGGCTGGACACAAGCCAATCACAATGATTATAGATTACATATAGGTTCTTTTAACCCAATAGAATTCCCCTGGTGCCTCAGGAACCATATGTTCGGTTATTGTCAGTTCGGGCTGATTGATGACTTTGTTACAGGGGATAGGTTCTCTCCCTATTTCTTTCTTCTTGGAGAAATAATTGGTTTATAACCTTGTTTACAGGAGATGGGTTCCCTTCTTATCTCTTTCTTCCTGGGGAATTAATTGGTTTATGACCTTGTTTACCGGAGATGGGTTCTCTCCTCATTATTCTTATCCTGCATCCAAGGCATTCCTATAGTGGGCCTCACAGGGTTATCACTCGGTCATTGAACATTCAACAATTCACAGCTTGACTACCTGATTTCACATCATGCCTGGGCAGCCATTTTATGTGTGGCCACTTTAAACTGATATGCGTTTAGATATATCTAGCAGGTGCCTAATGCCTAGTGTTCTGGTATATTATAAAGGTGCCTAACTCCTACAACAACTACCTTCCTTCCACTGCTCATCCCCTATCTGGCTGTATAACCTTTACCTGCTGTCATGAATGCAACCTTCATACAACTGTAACCTTCATGTAATTGTAATCTTCATGCAACCACACTGTATACTGTATATATGTCCTGGAAATGCACACCTTGACCACAGGGGGTGAACTTGTGGGAGACACTCCTCACCTGGGCACTCAGGTACTTAAAGGGAGGTCCCACGCAGGGTTAGCACTTCTTGGTCCTGGGGAATAAAGGAAGGTCACGCAGTGACTGTATCTGCAATACATGCCACATGTGAATCAGTAGCAAGGTACAGGGATACTACACCTACGGTAAGACCAACTCGCCAAACATGTTATTCACATCATTCTCTGCATCGTAGATGGTCCAGAGTTCATCCACCCACAGCTCCAGTGCCGCAATGCGGTTCGTCAGGAGCTGGAGGCGGATACACTTTCCGTACACGTAGTCGTCAGGGACACCGGTAGCGTCCCTGACTTCCCACATAGTACAAGAGGAGCATAACATGTGTCTGAACTGTCCTGCCATGACTTAACCCCTAGATTAACTTCATTTGGCAACAACAATGCTAAAGGTTACTTACTGATATAGAAAAGAAAAAGAAAAACTACTTACCAATCACCAGCCAATCACTTACCCCCTTGGCTGTGACGTCACCTTTCGATTTCTTTCTACTTTTTTGCCTTCTCTCCCCGCTGCATTTGCACCGGCTGGCCTCTCACTGATAATGAACTCCTGAGCCTCTCCTCAAATGCTGGGTCTTAAGTAGGCCGCCTTGATCTCCCCGCTCCTCCTCTCGCCGACAATGAAAATGGGCTATGTATGGTCATTATACGTCATTTCAGCAGTAAAATGGACATTAAGTGGGCGTTAAGCATGCAAAAAAAGTGGCGGTTCTAGCTCCATGTTTTCCCTATGAGTGGAAATATCTTCTCTACATCCACCTTGTCGAACCTCCTCATTATCTTATATGTTTTGATAAGATCACCTTTCATTCTTCTGAGCTGCAATGAGTATAGATCCAACCTACTCAACCTGTCTTCATAGGTCAACCCCTTCATCTCCAGAATCAATCTAGTGAACCTTCTCTGAACTGTCTCCAATGCAAGTATATCCTTCCTTAAATACGGAGACCAAAACTGTATGCAGTACTCTAGGTTTGGCCTCATCAATACTCTGTACAGTTATAGCAGGTCTTCTCTGCTTTTATACTCTCTTCCCCTTGCAATAAAGGCCAACGTTCCATTTGCCTACCTGATTACTTGCTCTAATTGCATACTCACTTTTTGTGTTTCATGCACCCTGCTCGTTACATCGTCAAAAAAACTCCAGCATATTTGTCAAATATGATTTCCCTTTCATAAAACCATGCTGATTCTGCTTGATTGAATTTTGTTTTTCCAAATGTCCTGCTGCTGCTTCCTTAATAATTGACTCCAGCATTTTCCCAATGACAGATGTTAGGCTAACCGGTCTATAGTTTCCTGTTTTCTCTCTGCCTCCTTTTTTTAATAGGGGCATTACATTTGCACTGTTCAATCTGCTTGGACCGCCACAGAATCGAGGGAATTTTGGTAGATTACAACCAATGCATCCACTATTTCTGCAGCCACTTATTTTCAGACCGTAGGATGCAAACCATCAGGTCCAGGGGACTTGTGCACCTTTAGTCTCATTATTTTACTGAGTGCTACTTCATTAGTGATAATGATTATATTACATTTCTCCCTCCCTATATCTCCTTATTTATCCCTTATTGGGATTTTTTATGTGTCTTCTACTATGAAGACCGATATAAAATATTTGTTCAAAGTCTCTGCCATTTACCTGTTCTCCATTATTAATTCCCCAGTCTCATCATCTAGGAGACCAACCTTTACTTTAGCCACACTTTTTGTTTTTAGGTACCTGTAGAAACTCTTATAATCTGTTTTTATATTTCATACTAGTTTATTTTCATAATCTATCTTCCCTCTCTTTTTTATTTTTTTAGTTGTTTTTTGCTGGCTTTTAAAAGTTTCCCAATTCTCTGGCCTCCCACTAGTCCTGGCCACATTATATGCCCTTGTTTTCAATTTGATACTGTAAAGTTCTGACCCTGCAGTACAGACTTACACGAGGCACATGCTGAAGTCAAGGTCACTCTGGACCTGCACCTTTATTTCACAGCTCTCGAGTGCCACACTTGCCTGAGACCTGCCTTTATATACCTGTGTGGAACAGGTATGCAGTGTCTCCTGCAAGTGCACCCCTGGTGGTAAAGTATGCTTGCGGTTACAGGTCATATCTAGTTACAGTCATGGTAAGATACAGTTATATACAGTAGTGTGAGCTACATGACAGATACCATCCTTTATTTCCTTAGTCAGCCATGGATGTTTATCCCTTCTCTTGCAGCCTTTCCTTCTCATTGGGATATATTTTTGTTGAGATTTATGAAATACCTTCTTAAATGTCTGCCATTATTCATCAACCATCCCACTCTGTAATCTATTTTCCCAATCCACTTTAGCCAATTCTGCATTCATATCTTTGTAATTGCCTTTATTTAAGATCAGGGCACTGGTTTGAGATCCAACTTTCTCACCCTCCAACTTAATTTGAAAATCAACCATGCTGTGGTGACTCAGTTCTAGAGGTTCCTTTACTAGGAGATCATTTATTATGTCTCATTAAACTGTTCCAGATCCAATATAGCCTGCTCCCTGGTTGGTTCCGCAATGTGCTGTTCAAGAAAATTATCCCGGTTACACTCGATGAACTCTTCCTAACGGCTACCCTGGCCAATTTGCTTTGTCCAATCAGCATGAAGGTTAAAATCGCTCATGGTTATTGCCGTTCCTTTTTTACAAGCCTCCATTATTTCTTGATTTATACTCCGTCTAACAGTGTAGCTACTGTTAGGGGGCCTATAGACTATGCCCACCAGCAACATTATCCCCTTATTATTCCTTATCTCCACCCAAACTGATTCAACATCTTAATTTTCTGAGCCAACATTATTTCTCACTAATGCACTGATTTCATTCTTTATTAACAGAGCTACCCCACCTCCTTTTCCTTTCTGTCTGTCCTTCCGAATTGTCAAACACCCCTGAATACTTAGTTCACAGCCTTGCTCACCTTGCAACCACGTCTCTGTAATGGCTGTCAGATCATATCCATTTGTAACTATTTGTGCTGTCAACTCATCTATTTTGTTACGAATGCTGCGTGCATTCAGAGAAAGAGCTTTGAAATTTGTTTTTTTACCATTTCTTCCTGCTTTGATACCACTTTCTGATACACTTTTATGTTTATACATTCTGTCTCTTCCTTTCACGCTCTGATTTTCATTTCCCCCAGTGCTACCCTGCGCTATTGCCTTCTCCTTATTCTTTGATTTTTAAATTTCTGTTCACCTGAACCCTCCCCCCCAATTAATTAGTTTAAAGCCCTCTCTACAACCCTAGTTATTTGATTTGCCAGGACCCGAGTCCCAGCACGGTCTAAGTGGAATCTGCCCCAATGGAACAGCTCCCTCTGCAGATGAATGCCACTATTGAGGGCTAAAGCTCTCATCTACTTGAGGCTGTTTTGCCTGGCTTCTACAAGGTGAACGCTTGGAACTAAAACAAATTTGGCCCTTGTGGCACTCTCCGATTGCAATTCTAATGCGAGTGGGGCAGAAAGGAGTTGCATATACCAGTTCCAGGCATTGTGCTCCAGTTTCCAGATGGTCTTTTGGGAGTTACTTGTCCCCATCAAACAAGGTCATTCATTGGCGATTTAAAAGGGATGGTGGGGGGAGCGGTGGTTGAGAAATTCAGTGCGTTAGTTACCTTGATGTCTACCAGTCATTCCATTACTGGGCTACAGTTCAGTAACAGCTTCTTTGCTCAATTGCAAGCTCATCACACACCATTCTTTACTGAATGCCAGATAGCTCGTAGGATGCTAAGCCTCCATGAACTCAACATTCCCTTTCTACAGCCTCTGCTCTTTACTCTTCCACTATTTCATAACTCACAATTGGCTCTGTAGCAATGTCAGTCAGTATGTACATGTAACTGCATTGAAACATAGAAACATAGAAATATAGAAAATAGGTGCAGGAGTAGGCCATTCAGCTCTTCGAGCCTGCACCACCATGGCTGATCATTCACCTCAGTACCCCTTTCCTGCTTTCTACATGATGTACAAAATCCTCAGTTTTAGTTGGCAAACAAGAAGTGCCGTATGCTGCTAAATAGACCAAATATAGTTATAGTACCTAAGAAGGTGGATATAACTTGTAAGGATTTATTATGTAAAATAAATACTGAATCTTCATTTATTTGAGTCTATAGTTAAACTGCCCCTTTCTTTTTTGAGCCCTATTTGTCCATTCTTTCTGATTGCAGTCAAGATAAAGGTTCAGCAGAAATGTATGAGTTTATGGAAAGTACACTGCTGAAGCATGATGAGCAATTACATTACATCACATTATTTATTAAAGTGCATAACTTCACAAGTCAGTGCCATTTGCACAATATATTCATCATCATCGGCAGTCCCTCGGAATCGAGGAAGACTTGCTTCCACTCCCAAAGTGAGTTCTTTGATGGCTGAACAGTCCAATACGAGACCTGTTACAGGTGGGACAGACATTCGTTGAGGGAAGGAGTGGGTGGGGCTGGTTTGCTGCGCACTCCTTCCGCTGCCTGCGCTTGACCTCTTCACGCTCTTTGGGTTGAGACTCGAAGAGCTCAACGCCCTCCCGAATGCACTTTCTCCACCTCGGGTGGTCTTCGGCTAGGGTCTCCCAGGTGTCAGTGGTGATGTCGCACTTTACCAGGGAGGCTTTGAGGGTGTCCTTATAAAGTTTCTGCTGTCCTCCTTTGGCTCATTTACCACGAAGGAGTTCCACATAAAGCATTTGCTTAGGGAGTCTCGTATCTGGCATGCGAACTATGTGGCCTGCCCAGCGAAGCTGATTGAGTGTGGTCAGTGTTTCAATACTGGGGATTTTAGCCTGGTCGAGGACACTGATGTTGGTGCGCCTGTCCTCCCAGGCGATTTGCAGGATCTTGCGGAGGCATCGTTGGTGATATACCTCCAGCGACTTGAGATGTCTTCTATACATCGTCCAAGCATCAGATCCATACAGGAGGGCGGGTATTACTATAGCCCCGTAGACCATGAGCTTGGTGGTAGATTTGAGGGCCTGGTCTTCAAACAGTCTTTTCCTCAGATGGCCGAAGGCTGCACTGGCGCACTGGAGGTGATGTTGAATCTCCACATCAATGTCTGCCTTTGTTGATAAGAGGCTCCCGAGATATGGGAAATGGTCCACGTTGTCGAAATAGGTGATGATGATTAATGCAGCTGACAAGGTGATTTACAGTATGTGACCTCCCAACAGAAGCTTGCCACATATATATCTTACTATACCGTGCATCTTTGGTCTGTCCAGCAAAGAAAATACTCCAGTACCTCATGTATTTCATATCAAGCAGCAGCTCCAGATTTGGATGGAGTTTTAGCATGGAAGCTATGACTGACTGCAGAGTTCATGTATAAGCAATTAGGATGAAATGACAGCAGGATTTTTATGTATTTTTAATACGTTCTGGGATGTTGGCATCACTGGCGAGGCCAGCATTTATTGCCCATCCCTAATTGTCCTTGAGAAGGTGGTGGTGAGCCGTCTTCTTGAAGCGCTGCAGTCCGTGTGGTGAAGGAACTGCCACAGTGCTATTAGGGAGGTAGTTCCAGGATTTTGGCTCAGCGATGATGAAGGAATGGCAATATATTTCCAAGTCAGGATGGTGTTTAACTTGGAGAGGAACTTGCAGGTGATGGTGCTCTCATGCACCTCCTGCCCTTGTCCTTCTAGGTGGTAGAGGTCACGGGTTTGGGAGGTGCTGCCGAAGAAACCTTGGTGAGTTGCTGCAGTGCATTTGGTAGACGATACACACTGCAAGTGATCAGCTACATCTTATAGTACACAGTTGACTAGTCCCAGTTGTGTCTATGGAAACACCGTTTTACCACATGCACTAATTCTAGCAGAAAATGCCTTGCATACACACACATATTACAGGTAAATCTCTATTTCTTCTTAAATGGCTCGGTGCCAAATGTATTTGTTTTGTCTTATAACATTCCTGTGAAGCACCTTACTTAGGCCTTTGACACTGTCAACCGCGAGGGGCTATGGAGCGTCCTCCTCCGTTTCGGATGCCCCCAAAAGTTCGTCAGCATACTACGCCTGCTCCACAACAACATGCAGGCCATGATTCTTAGAAATGGATCCATTACAGGCCCAATCCACATCGGGACCGGGGTCAAACAGGGCTGCGTCATCGCCCCAACCCTCTTCTCAATCTTCCTCACTGCCATGCTCCACCTCACAGTCAACAAACTCCCCGCTGGAGTGGAACTAAACTACAGACCCAGTGGGAAGCTGTTCAACCTTCGCCGACTCCAGGCCAGGTCCAAGACCACCCCAACCTCTGTCGTCGAGCTACAGTACGCAGATGACGCCTGCGTCTGCGCACATACAGAGGCTGAACTCCAGGACATAGTCGACGTATTTACTGAGGCGTACAAAAGCATGGGCCTTACGCTAAACATCCATAAGACAAAGGTCCTCCACCAGCCTGTCTCGCCACACAGCACTGACCCCCAGTCATCAAGATCCACGGCGCGGCCCTGGACAACGTGGATCATTTCGCATACCTTGGGAGCCTTTTATCAACAAAAGCAGACGTTGAAGACGAGATTCAACACCGCCTCCAGTGCACCAGCACAGCCTTCGACCGCCTGAGGAAAAGAGTGTTCGAAGACCAGGCCCTCAAATCTACCACCAAGCTCATGGTTTACAGGGCTGTAGTAATACCCGCCCTTCTGTATGGCTCAGAGACATTGGCCATGTACAGTAGACACCTCAAGTCGCTGGAGAAAAACCACCAACCATGACTCCGTAAGATCTTACAAATCCCCTCGGAGGACAGATGCACCAACATTAGTGTCCTCGTCCAGGCCAACATCCCCAGCATTGAAGCACTGACCATACTTGATCAGTTCCGCTGGGCAGGCCACATTGTCCGCATGCCAGACATGAGACTCCCAAAGCAAGAGCTCTACTCGGAATTCCTTCATGGCAAACGAGCCAAAGGTGGACAGAGGAAACGTTACAAGAACACCCTCAAAGCCTCCCTGATAAAGTGCAACATCCCCACTGACACCTGGGAGTCCCTGACCAAAGACCACCCTAAGTGGAGGAAGTGCATCCGGGAGGGCGCTGAGCATCCCGAGTCTCATCGCCGAGTGCATGCAGAAAACAAGTGCAGGCAGTGGAAAGAACATGCGACAAACCTGTCCCTCCGTTACTTACCCTCAATGACTTTCTGTCCCACCTGTGGCAGGGACTATGGCTCTCATATTGGACTGTTCAGCCACCTAAGGTCTCATTCTTAGAGTGGAAGCAAGTCTTCCTCAATTCCGAGGAACTGCCTATGATGATATGATGATGACTACAGTGGAGACAAGTATTCATAAGAATATAAGAAATAGGAACAGGAGTAAGCCACTTGGCCCCTCGAGCCTGCTCCGCCATTCAATAAGATCATGGCTGATCTGATCATGGACTCAGCTCCACTTTCCTGCTCGCTCCCCATAACCCTTTATTCCCTTATCTCTCAAAAATCTGTCTATCTCCGACTTAAATATATTCAATAACCCAGCCTCCACAGCTCTCTGGGGCAGAGAATTACACAAATTTACAACCCTGTGAGAGAAGAAATTCCTCCTCATTTCAGCTTTAAATGGGCGGCCCCTTATTCTGAAACTATGTCCCATAGTTTTAATTTCCCCTATGTGTGGAAATATCCTCTCTGCATCCACCTTGTCAAGCCTCCTCATTATCTTATATGTTTCAATAAGATCACCTCTCATTCTTCTGAACTCCAATGAGTATCGGCCTAACCCGCTCAACCTGTCTTCATAAGTCAACCCCCTCATCCTCCATGACTGCACAGATCTGACTAGAGGGCTCCCCATACTCAGACACAGATTTGCCAGAGTGCATTTTACAATCTAATTGTAGCTCAGGCCCTTACACTCTGAAGGGCTCTGACCCAAAGCTGGATACCCCATTGAAAAACCTAGGCATGATGGTGATTTGTGCAACTGCGTTGGACACATCGTCCTTGCGAGGGCATTACAGCCGTGCCTGTCCTGATCTGAATGACGCAAGCAGTGGGACCCACAGCTACTGTGTCTAAGGTGCACCTAGGCCATTCTTGGCTGAAGAAAAAAAAATTGGCCAGAATTGTCTTCAACTGCCAGTGCTTGCTTTTCAAATGAGATCATCCTTTGAGCAAAATGATCCACAGCAGTCACTGAGACCTTGTTAAACGCACTGCCAAATCTGGGTCAATATAGAAGGGGCCCCAAGCAGATCTGTGCAGTCATGGATGAATACTTGTCTCCACTGCAATATACTTTCTTCTTCTTCTTCTTCTGAGGTAGTTTCTCGGATTCAAGGATGACTTGCTTCCACGCTAAAAATTAGTTTTCATGTGACTAATGAGTCCTATGTGGGACCTACAGTTTCTGTCACAGCTGGGGCAGTCAGTGGTTCAAGTAACAGGTGGGTGGGGTGCTTGGGAAGCCGTGCGCTCCTTCTGCTGTTTATGTTTGGTTTGAGCTTGCTCTCGGTCCTGGTCTTCAAACACTCTCTTCCTCAGGTGACAGAAGGCTGCTCTAACACACTGAAGGCAGTGTTGGACTTTGTCATTGACGTCAGCCCTTGTTGACAGTAGACTCTCAAGGTATGGAAAATGGTCCACGGTGTCCAAGGCCTCGTTGTGGATTTTGATAATCGGGGGGAAGTGCTGCATGGCAGGGACAGGTTGATAGAGCACCTTTGTCTTACAGATGTTTAGTGTAAAGCCCATGCTCTCATACACTTCAGTGAAGATGTTGACGATGGCTTGTACTTCGGCCTGCGAGTGTGTGCAGGTGCAGGCTTCATCTGTATACTGTAATTCAATGACAGAGAATGGTACAACCTTGGATCTGGACTGGAGGCGCTGGAGGTTGAACAGTTTCCCGTTTGTTCTGTAGATTAGCTGCGCTCCAGTGGGGAGCTTACTGAAAGTGAGATGAAGCATTGCAGCAAGGAAGATCGAGAAGAGTGTTGGTGCAGTGACACAGCCTTGCTTGACCCCAGTCCAAACATGAATTGGGTCTGTAGTGGATCTGTTGGTCAGGATCATGGCTCACATGTCATCGTGAAGCAGGCGAAGGATGGTGACAAACTTTTGGGGGCATCCAAATTTGAGGAGGACGCTCCATAATCCCTTATGGTTGAGAGTGTCGAAGGCCTTTATGAGGTCAAAGAAGGCCATTTACAAGTGTTGGTGCTATTCTCTACATTTCTCTTGGATTTGCCGCGCGGTGAAGATCATGTCCATTGTGCCCCTTAGTGGGCGGAATCCGCATTGCGACTCTAGGAGGGGTTCTTCAGCCACTGGGAGAAGGCGATTGAGGAGGATTCTTGCAATGACTTTCCCTGTGGCAGACAGCAGGGAAACTCCTCTGTAGTTACCGCAATCGGACTTGTCGCCTTTCTTGAAGATGGTCACGATTTCCGTGTCTCTGAGATCCCTGGCATGCTCTCCTTCTTCCAGATGAGAGAAATGAGATAATACCATGGAGTATACGTTAACTGCAGGTAAGACTTCAGTGGCACTGGTGCTAAGACCACTCAGAACATCTCTGATAAATGCTACTATTGAGGGCTAGAGCTCTAATCTACAAGAGACTCACTTCTCTGGCTTCAATATGCTGGGTGATCTTATTGAGAGAACAATGAGGCAGGGATTCGTAGAGCTCACTGCTGCTTGCCGGCCTCCTCCTCCACAGATCCTGTGGACATGTTGAGGGAGCATCCAACCGCTGTCTCTGTGCCAATCAATCATCGGCTGCACAAACCGCCATCTGCCTCAGAAAAACAACTTGCTGCAACACCCTTCAGACCTTTAAATACACACAAACACACACAAAAATTAAGCGTAAATCTCTTTCCAGACACTTTCTCCAGCAGTTTAAACCTCTCTTGGGGGCACCTTAATTTTAGGCTGCTTGCAACAGAGTTACTTTTACCAAAACTGATTAGCATTTCACAACATCAAGGGCAGCAGTGGTGAACTTCAGAATGACTGAAAAAACCATCAGATGTGCCAGTAACATTTACAAACCAATAAAGTACTTAAACATACATAATTTTAAATGGAAATAAAAAATTGAGGAAAGGAATATAAAGATTAGAATTATCATTAATTGAAATCTTTCAAATACATAATTCATGAAGTGAGGGTTTTGTTTAGTTTTATTCCATCAGGAGTGTTTTTCTTTATGAAGAAGCAATAACACTTCTGTTGTTTGAAAGCCTAGAAAAAACACATGAACCAAGTGTTTAATTTAGAAATATTGAGAGGCCTACATTTAAGAAAAATGATTGTAATTGTTTCCTGAATAATAAATCAATGTGACACATTTCATCTAGGTGATTCTATGTTCTTTCTTTTGTGATCTATTTTATTTTGTTTTTGAAAAAAACTGCCATGAAGAATTCTACTGGGTACAATAATATCAGCGAATTGGAATTACATATTCAACAAATCCAATTCAACCGCAGGCAAAATAAAGGTAGTACCAGTATCAACTTCAAAATAAGAATGAAAATGAATCATTACACAAGGGTCTATATACAGAAAATAATATATTGCATGGGAATTTATCAAAGTTAATCTACAAATCAAGGAGTGCATGGCTACGCCAAGGCTATCAGCAGTAAAGCCCAGTTGGAATATCTCTTGTGAATGCTTACAATGCAGCTATAAAGGCCTTGAGCATCGTTCTGAAATAAGCATAAGTCTTGGCTTAATGGTGGCACTCTTGCCTCTGACTCAGAAGGTTGTGCGCTTAAACCTCACTCCAGAGACTTGAAAACATAGTGGGTGAATTCCATCAACCCACTGCCCCCAACACCACTCCTCCGGGGGTTCTCCTAATCGAACGCTGTAATTTCACCATTTTTATGGAGTTTTCGTAACTTTTGTGCCCAAGTAACAGCAGAAGAGAGACCAAACCCAAATGGAAATGAACCCCCATCATCTAAGCTAACACTTCAGTGCATCTGCTGATGAAGAACTACACTGCCAGAGGTTCCATCTTTTGAGTCAAACATTAATCTGAGGTTCAGTCTCTCTTGTCAGATGGATGGAAAAGATCCTGTCGTAATATTCAAAGAACAAGAGTCTTGGCCAACATTTACCCCTTAATCAATATACTTAAAACAAATTATCTGGTCATTTATCTTGTTTCTGTTTGTGGGAGCTTGCAGTTCACAAATTAGCTGCCATGTTTTCCAATATGACAACAGTGACAGCACGTCAAAGTTCTTTGTTGATTGTGAAGCATTTGGGAATGTGAAAGATGCTATATAAATGTTTTTTTATTTTTCGCTCAGCTTATACATGCCGGAGGATTGAACAGAGATAATTCATGGAGCTTCCAAGAGGTTTGCCCCATGGCATTGGATATGTTGAAAGAATATCCGGCAACAGGGCCATAGCTGGAGAAAACACATATGAGGTCACTACCTCTCAGGTAGTGCATCAAACACATTTAGTTCATTTTACTTCCCATTCAAAATTACAGAAGATGGCTCAAACGCTGGACAGGATGAGGCAGCCATTGCAGCATTAGACATGGGAGCATGAGTTGCAAGGCCATTACATGACCTAGCACAAGGAGGTATAGAGCTGTGCCAATCTTAAGAAGCATCCATCGGTGAACTGGAATTTTTACTCTTCGACGAGCACAGCTGGCCAACCAGCGGAGATAGCCGTCGGAAAGCGGTCTCCAGCCAACGGCTGCACCTCCGCCGACCAAAGAGCCAACCGCACGCCGTTGCTGGTCTCCGGTGCGGCCTGTACGGCCGCAGCGGACGCTCTTTACCCGGGCCAGTTGCCGCGTTGCGTCGTCATGTTACTGCCGAAAGACTGCAGCGGATGCCGGTTGCCCGTTTGAAGGGAAATTTTTGTCATTGGCTTCTTCAATTAGATATTTGAATTGCCTGCAATGCAGTGCATGCATTTCAATGTAATATTTAATTTCCAAAATTATCTTCATGATTTCGTTCAAATTGAGGTAGTTTGATACCAGGTGCTCCCAATGAAAATTTCCCTGCAACAAACGTTACTGCCCTTGCAGCCTTCCTGTTTCAAAAAGTTTCAGATTCAATATTTCCTCCCCCGCCATGCCACCAGCCCCCCACCCCGCCCTCTGTTTGTAGACAGGAATCAAACGTGTAACTGATTGGCTGGTGATTGGTGAGTAGTTTTTCTTCTTTTTCTTTTCCTTTATCAGTAGGTAACCTTTATCATTGTTGCCAAATTAGGTTAATTTAAGGGTTAAGTCAGGGTTGGAGAGCCCAGACACGAGTCATGCTCCTCCGGTGCTAAGTGGGAACATAGGGATGCTTCCAGTGTCCCTGATGACTACATATGCAGGAAGTGTATCCTGCTGCAGCTCCTGACAGACCACATTGCAGCACTGGAGCTGCGCATGGATTCACTCTGGAGCATCCGCAATGCTGAGGATATTGTGAACAGCACGTTTATTGAGTTGGTCGCACCGCAGGCAAAGTTTACAAAGGCAGAAAGGGAATGGGTGACAAGCAGGAACAGCAGTGGAAGAAAGGTAGTGCAGGGGTCCCCTGTGGTTATCCCCCTGCAAAACAGATACGCCGCGTTGGGTAATGTTGAGGGAGATGTTTCATCAGGGGAGGGCAGCAGCAGACAAGTTCATGGCACCATTGGTGGCTCTGCTGCACAGGAGCACAGGAAAAAGAGTGGGAGAGCTATAGTGGTAGGGGGTTCTATTGTAAGGAGAATAGGTAGACGTTTCTGCGGCCGCAATCGTGACTCCAGGGTGGTATGATGCTGCAAGGATCAAGGATGTCTCGGAGTGGCTGCAGGACATTTTGGAGAGGGAGGGTGAACAGCCAGTTCTCGTGGTGCATATAGGTACCAACGATATAGGTAAAAAATGGGATGAGGTCCTACAAGCTGAATTTAGAGAGCTAGGAGTTAAATTAAAAAGTAGGACCTCAAAGGTAGTAATCTCAGAGTAGGAATTGCAGGGTAGCTCAGATGAATACGTGGCTTGAGGAGTGGTGCAGAAGGGAGGGATTCAAATTCCTGGGACATTGGAACCGGTTCTGGGGGAGGTGGGACCAGCACAAACCGGATGGTCTGCACCTGGGCAGGACCGGAACCAATGTCCTAGAGGTAATGTTTGCCACTGCTGTTGAGGAGGGGTTAAACTAATATGGCAGGGGAATGGGAACCTATGCAGGGAGACAGAGGGAAGTAGAATGGGAGTAGAAGCAAAAGTTAGAAAGAAGAAAAGTAAAAGTGAAGGGCAGAGCAACCCAAGGCAAAAATCAAAAAGGGCCACATTGCAGCAAAATTCTAAAGGGGCAATGTGTGTTCAAAAGACAAGCCTGAAGGCTCTGTGCCTCAATGCGAGGAGTAGTCATAATAAGGTGGATGAATTAACTGCGCAGGCAGCAATTAACAAATATGATATAATTGGCAACACGGAGACATGGCTCCAGGGTGACCAAGGTTGGGAACTTAACATCCGGGGAATTCAACATTTACGAAGGATAGACAGAAAGGAAAAGCAGGTGGGGTAACGTTGCTGGTTAAAGAGGAAATTAACGCAATAGTAAGGAAGGACATTAGCTTGGATGATGTGGAATCGGTATGGATGGAGCTGCAGAATACCAAAGGGCAGAAAACGCTAGTGGGAGTTGTGTACAGACCACCAAACAGTAGTAGTGAGGTTGGGGACAGCATCAAACAAGAAATTAGGGATGCGTGTAATCATGGGTGACTTTAATCTACATATAGATTGGGCGAACCAAACTGGTAGCTATATGGTGGAGGAGGATTTCCTGGAGTATTAGGGATTGTTTTCTAGACCAATATGTCGAGGAACCAACTAGAGGGCTGGCCATCCTAGACTGGGTGATGTGTAATGAGAAAGGACTAATTAACAATCTTGTTGTGCGAGGTCTCTTGGGGAAGAGTGACCATAATATGATAGAATTCTTTATTAAGATGGAGAGTGACACAGTTAATTCAGAGACTAGGGTCCTGAACTTAAGGAAAGGTAACTTTGATGGTATGAGACGTGAATTGGCTAGAATAGACTGGTGGGTGATACTTTAAAGGGTTGATGGTGGATAGGCAATGACAAACATTTAAAGATCACATGGATGAACTTCAACAATTGTACATCCCTGTCTGGAATAAAAATAAAACGGGGAAGGTGGCTCAACCGTGGCTAACAAGGGAAATTAGGGATAGTGTTAAATCCATGGAAGAGGCATATAAATTGGCCAGAAAAGGCAGCAAACCTGAGGACTGGGAGAAATTTAGAACCCAGCAGAGAAGGAAAAAGTGTTTAATTAGGAGGGGGAAAATAGAGTATGAGAGGAAGCTTGCTTGGAATATAAAAACTAACTGCAAAAGCTTCTATAGATATGTGAAGAGAAAGAGATTAGTGAAGAGAAACGTAGGTCCCTTGCAGTCAGAATCAGGTGAATTAAAATGGGGAACAAAGAAATGGCAGACCAGTTGAACAAATACTTTGGTTCTGTCTTCACGAAGGAAGACACAAATAACCTTCCAGAAGTACTAGGGGACCGAGGGTCTAGTGAGAAGGAGGAACTGAAGGTTATCCTTATTAGGCGGGAAATTGTGTTCGGGAAATTGATGGGATTGAAGGCCGATCAATCCCCGAGGCCTGATAGTCTGCATCCCAGAGTACTTAAGGAAGTGGCCCTAGAAATAGTGGATGCATTGGTCATCATTTTCCAACAGTCTATCAACTCTGGATCAGTTCCTATGGACTGGAGGGTAGCTAATGTAACACCACTTTTTAAAAAAGGAGGGAGAGAGAAAATGGGGAATTATAGACCAGTTAGCCTGACATCGGACGTGGGGAAAATGTTGGAATCAATTATTAAAGATGAAATTGCAGTGCAGTTGGAAAGCAGTGACAGGATCGGTCCAAGTCAGCATGGATTTATGAAAGGGAAATCATGCTTGATAAATCGTCTAGAATTCTTTGAGGATGTAACTAGTAGAGTGGACAAGGGAGAACCAGGGGATGCGGTGTATTTGGACTTTCAAAAGGCTTTTGACAACATCCCACACCATAGATTGTTGTGCAAACTTAAAGCACATGGTATTGGGGGTAATGTATTGCCGTAGATAGAGAACTGGTTGGCAGACAGGAAGCAGAGAGTTGGGATAAACAGGTCCTTTTTAGAATGGCAGGCAGTGACTAGTGGGGTGCCGCAGGGCTTAGTGCTGGGACCCCAGCTATTTACAATATACATCAATGATTTAGATGAAGAAATTGAGTGTAATATCTCCAAGTTTGCAGATGACACTAAGCTGAGCGGCGGTGTGAGCTGTGAAGAGGATGCTAAGAGGCTGCAGGGTGACTTGGACAGGTTAGGTGTGTTGGCAAATGCATGGCAGATGCAGCATAATGTGGATAAATGTGAGGTTATCCACTTTGGTGGCAAAAACACGAAGGCAGAATATTATCTGAATGGCAGCAGATTAGGAAAAGGGGAGGTGCAACGAGACCTGGATGTCATAGTCCATCAGTCATTGAAAGTTGGCATACAGGTACAGCGGGCGGTGAAGAAGGCAAATGGCATGCTGGCCTTCATAGCGAGGGGATTTGAGTATAGGAGCAGGGCGGTTTTACTGCAGTTGTACAGGGCCTTGGTGAGGCCTCACCTGGAGTATTGTGTTCAATTTTGGTCTCCTAATCTGAGGAAGGACGTTCTTGCTATTGAGTGAGTGCTGCGAAGGTTCACCAGACTGATTCCCGGGATGGCAGGACTGACATATGAGAAGCGACTGGATCGACTGGGCCTATATTCACTGGATTTTAGAAGAATGAGAGGGGATCTCACAGAAACATATAAAATTCTGTCAGGACTGGACAGGCTAGAGTGAGTTGGTGCTGCTGAAGAGCGAGATCGAGAGTGTGCACGAGGCGGCGCATAGCGTTGAGTGTGGATCCCAGGATGTGGTGAGAGCAGTGGTTAAAGGAACATTGAATATCTTGGAAATATCTGTAATCCTGGGTGCATCCAAAACGTGAGGGGTGGAACTTCAGTTGGTATCCACGTGGATTGGGTTCAAGGTGGAGACAGTTACTGACGAAAGAGATATGGCTGTGAAAGCGAGTCTTGGCAGATACTTGATCAAACATGAGAAGGAAATAGAAAGCAAAGAAGATGAACAAGGTAAAAGAGACAAACGGAAATCCCGTCTGAGGGAAGAGCAGAACTTCTTCAAGGTGAGCATTCCTCGAAGAGAAATGGCAGTTAATTAAACACTAATACAAAAGCAAAATACTGCGGATGCTGCAATCTGGAATAAAAACAGAAAATGCTGGAAATCTCAGCGGGTCAGGCAGCATCTGTGGAGAGAAAGCAGAGTTAATGTTTTGGGTGTATTAAGTAATGTTTCACATTTAAGTCACATTGTGGAACATTCTTACATTATTTCACACATAGCTCATGTGGCTTTCACTTTCCTATTTTCTGCTTGCATTGACTTTTGATTATTTTTAATTCTCACGTTTACTCATTCAATAACATTTTAGCAGGTTAGATTAGTATCTTCATTTTGTCTACATTGGATTCAATCACGTTTCAGACAACAGGTAATGTTTTCAGGTTTCAGTAATTCACACTGACACACAGAAGACATTTTAAGGGCAAGAAATTTGGTTGTAGGGTTCTTAAGGCACTAATGTTGGGCGGCTGCTAAATTTCGCGCTGGAAGATCTTTAGTGATGGGAATAGCAAAATTCAGTTTTTGCGCCCTGACAGGGCAAGGAGCACTGAAGGAAACATTCCACATTCTCTTAGGACATTAGGCTGGGTGTGCAACTGAACTCATGCTAAAGAGCCGGCCTCCCTGCAAAAACAAAATCGGAACAAAAAGCACAAAAAATATTCCTTATGCATTACTCACGTCAAATAAAGTTAAATTGCAAAAAAAATACATAGCAATCACACTTACCTGATGCAGTCATTCCTTCCCTTAGCATCCCCGGACAGCTCTGCATGTCAACTTCTCTGGTGGTGTCAGTACGGGGTGCTACAGGTGCAACGCAAACCAAATTTTGCTTCCCTGTTGATTCCGGGGGCGTTGCACACTGGTGCTACGCTCTCGGGTGATACACCTCAGCGCCGGCAGTTCTGGCACACTGAATTTGCCGAGCGCCACAAATGCTGGAGTTCGCCGCTACAAATCCTTTAGCGCCTCTGTAGTGGCCCTCGGGAGGGCTGCTATCCAACCGAATTTCTGCTCCAATTTAACTTTCATCGTGAGGTGAAAAACAGGTTTATAGTAAATTTGTAGTTTGTTTTATACCCTGCTCCATTTTCTTTTCATAGTCTACTACCATCACATTCAAATAGCTCAGCCACAGAGAATTGCCTTAAGATGAATGTGTCATGACTGCTGCCTGGGAGCGGCCACTGATCTGCATGAGCCTGTGTTGCTGACCACTGACCACTTATACACCGAGAGCGCAAAATTCTTTGCAATTCATGAAGGTCATGGGATTTTGTACAGGAGGTCAGATGGCCACATAAATGGTATCAGTATGCCCTTTCATTCTGGTGCAGTTTTGCATGATAACAAATTCTGAAGTTGTTTGTCCTTCCTTCTGAGACAGCTGTGAGTGTTGCATTCACACAAATCTCAAAAGGCCCTCAAATTCATTCATTGGTAAAGGCGAGGGCAGAGGGGTCTTGTAAAATTGTCCCTACTTCATTTGTTAGCTATGGTTATAGAAATTGGATGCTTTTAATTCTATTCTCTGAAGGCCCCCTCTCTCTTGTTTGGTACAGTTTATGGTACTGTTTCGATTTCATTCTTTCACCTTGGTGGCTTCCTTCCTGTCATGAATATAATTTGCCCTTCTTAGCGTAACTGTGATTTAGCTTGTGCCCAGAAAGAATTGCTAAAATTGGAATCACCATTTTAAAGGGATTATTCAGCGACCCTGAATGCCCAGTGGGGAAAACATTCTCTTCGGTGATTGTGAGAATCAAAGCTGTAATGCTCTGTATGACTTCCTCTGAGGCACAGACCCTGATAATCATATAGTGCATTGACCCAAGGATTGCCTACTGCTGATTCAGTACTTCACGCATCAGCTTAGGCATAGAGCAGTCAGTGCTTTCCTGTTACCGTTACCTTGATTCTCCACAGCAGTATTAGTGACCAGAGCTGCTTCTATCTAATTAATTAGCTGTTTGGGCACTTAGGAGGTGCCAAAGACTTTCTCACTGGGAATTTTTTCCTTGATTAAGAGTACTGGCATGGAGAACAATTTCAGTGGCTAGGGGAAAGCACAGACCATGTCACAGCTATGACAAGTGCTGCTAAGATTTATTATTAATATTGGCACGTAGAATTGCCACAGCACCAAAAGTAGAGACGTTTACCATAGATGACTTAGGGTCCTGTAATTGGAACAAATGATTCTTAATGAAAAATAATCTTGTCCTGCAGACAATGGTTTGAAACAAACTCTTCAACATAAGAACCTAAGAACATAAGAAATAGGAGCAGGAGTAGGCCATTTGGCCCCTCGAGCCTGCTCCACCATTTAATAAGATCATGGCTGATCTGATCATGGTCTCAGCTCCACTTCCCTGCCCATTCCCCATAACCCTTTATTCCTTTATCGTTCAAAAATCTGTCTATCTCCACCTTAAATATATTCAATGACCCAGCCTCCACATACCTCTGGGGCAGTGAATTCCATGGATTAAAAACCCTCTGAGAGAAGAAAATCATCCTCATCACTGTTTTAAATGGACTGCCCCTTATTCTGAGACTATGTCCCCTAGTTTTAGTTTCCAATATGAATGGAAATATCCTCTCTGCATCCACCTTGTCCTATATGTTTTGATAAGATCACCTCTCATTCTTCTGAACTCCAATGTGTATAGGCCCAACCTACTCAACTTACTTCATAATTCAACCCACTCATCTCCGGAATCAACCTAGTGAACCTTTTCTGAACTGCCTCCAATGCAAGTATATCCTTCCTTAAATACGGAGACCAACACTGTATGCAGTACTCTAGGTGTGGCCTTACCAATACCCTGTGCAGTTGTGGCAGGACTTCTCTGCTTTTATACTCTATCCCCCTTGCAATAAAGGCCAACATTACATTTGCCTTCCTGATTACTTGCTTTACCTGCATACTAACTTTTTGTGTTTCATGCACAAGGACCCCCAGGTCCCTCTATACTGCAGCACTTTGCAATTTTTCTACATTTAAATTATAATTTGTTTTTCTATTTTTTCTGCCGAAGTGGGATAACCTAACACTTTTCCCACATTATACTCCATTTGCCAAATTTTTCCCACTCACTTAGCCTGCCCATATCCCTTTGCAGATTTATTGTGTCTTCCTCACAATTTGCTCTCCCACCCATCTTTGTAGCATCAGCAAACTTGACTACATTACAGTCGGTCCCTTCATCCAAGTCATTAATATAGATTGTAAGTAGTTGAGGCCCCGGCACCGATCTCTGCGGCACCCCACTAGGTACTGTTTGCCAACCGGAAAATGACCCACTTATTCCAACTCTCTGAGCTAGACTTTCCACTTTGCTGGCTGTAGCACAAAAAATGGGCGATGATCCAGCGATGTACGATGTCTCAGCCTTACCAATCGCTGGAACATTGGCCATTTTTTGAATCGCGATTTTCCACTCAGCGATAGGCCAGCGATGTGAAATGGGCGATGCGAAAGGTCGGCGATGTGACGTGCGCCCAGTGAATGGCCAGCGATGTGGAAGGCAAAAGCTTCCCTAGCAACCACCTTCTGTGCATGCGATTTTTTTTTTGTTGGTGACTGGTTTTCCTGCGTTTCTGGAGGTCGGGGTCATCCACACATTCGCAGAAGGCACAGGGAGGGGCAGAGTGAGAGAGAGAGAGAGAGAGAGAGAGAGAGGAGAGATACCAAGAAGGCAGCGAATTGGAGGAGAGAAGGCAAAGAGAGTTTTACAGAGCCTTACAGAGGTTTACAGTGATTTACAGATATTTGAAAGACTTTGTGATATACTTTTTACTTTATACATTATAATATACAGACTAAAGTTATATATTATGTCTGAAATGCATCATGATGCTGAGGGGGAGAGAAAGAAGGTGAGACCTTTCAGTGATGAAGCTAATGAGGCCCTCGTCTATGAGGTGCAGTCCCGGTGGAGCCAATTGACTCGGGGTGCTCACGGGAAACCCCCACCTCGTGTGTATCTGAAAATTTGGGCGGAGATCGCAGACATGATGTCCTCGGCTTCCCATGGGGCGAGGGGGTTGGACCAGTGCCGGAAACACTGGAACAGCTTGGTAGCTACAGCGAGAGTAAGTTGCAATTTATTTTGTACTGATGCAAATTGTAATTATAATAATGAATCTCCTGGATTGAATTTAAGTTTGTTGTTCATACATGTATTACATAAACTCCATGTTAAGATCCATGGCTCTGAACCTGGGACTATGTAGAGGGAGCTATATTCTGTAAATAACCCCATGCTGTACCTGTTCTGGAAGTGATTGATGGGACAGTGCAGAGGGAGCGTTAATCTGTATTGAACCCGTGTTGTACCTGCCCTGGGAGTGTTTGATGGGATGGAAGTCTCTCTGGCTGCTGTAGTATAGAGAGATGTATATGTGTCAAGCTGTAGCATGTAATGTTTTAAACTGTTGTGACTCCATGATACTACCTAGTCAATGAGCTTATGCTATGCTCTTTTCTCGTTTGCAGAAGAAGATATCTAACAACTGCGCTGAGCAGAGGCGCACCGTAGGGGGGCTCTGCTCAGCTTCAACATTTGACCGACCTGGAGGAGCGTGTAGCTGTACTGGTGGATCATGAAAACCGTTCGGCCACACCCGCGCTCTGGCGGAGCCCAGCTATGCGTCTCGTGAGTAATGCGTCAAACAATATTAAAAAGTAACGTCATGTCCTGTAATTATAATGCAATATGCAATATACGAATGATGTCATGTCTTGCGTGCAGCTTTTGTGCATAAGAAGCAGGGGATGCAGCCGCTACAGCTTTCTGGGGTACTGAAATGTATTGATATGTAACGTCTCTCGTTAATGAGCACCATTATGTTCCAATAAGCTCTGTAATAAGCTCAAATGTGCTTCTAAGGTCATTCTAAGACACTGGTCGAGGTGCAACTAGCACCTGCACCAGCACCTGGTGAACAGGAGGAAGAGAAGGAGGCGCACGACACCACCATCACCACCACTGAACCCGAGGAAGAAGAGGAGGAGGAGCATCAGCAGCAGCAGCAGTAGCAGACAAATGTTGATGGGGATGAACCTGCGGTCATCTCATTTGAGACTGAAGAGGCACTGGGACCAAACGGCGTGCAGACGAGAATGCCAAGGCGCATTATATTGCGCACGCCGACCCCACGGAGGCCAGGTCAGCGAGGTCAGCATTTGCCTCTGTTGTAGAGTATTACAAAGATACTCAATACAGGCCTGCTTTGGAGAAAAGAATCGTTTAGTATAAAGTACTTGGTCGAGGGAGAGACAGCTTCTACACGAGTTCAGTAACTCAGTGGCCCAAAACAACTGTTCTCTCCGGGCAGCTTCAGGGCTGCTATTTTTATACATTCAAAATACATACAAAATCATGAAGCATACGCACGGAAGTTTTCCATTGGTTGTTTCCCCTAACACGTCACAAATCTTCGCCTAGTTACAATAATTTCATTGGTACATACAATTTCATTATGTACTTTCTGTGCGCCTCTTATCTGATTAGTTACATGCTACATCATTACTTTTCTACGGGTAAGCAATTCCAATGAAAGTACTTCTTCCTAGACATATTTTTCCTTGACTAAATCTTCTGTTAATAGACATACAAAGCTGGGGTGTTTCAATTCTTCTTTATATCGTTATCTTGTAATTCTGTCTCTGCTAGGACATCTGCCAAATATTTCCTTCTCGAGAGTTATAAGTTATGGTCCCACGCTCAGCTTAAGCTTAGCCACAAACCTTTTTAGAAATACTAATGATTTTAATCCCTTCAGCCTCCCTTGGACGATCATTTGGAGGGCTTGATCTCCATGTGCTAGGTCGCGAGCTTCTCCAGGGGTTCTCTCAGTTCACGTGTGACTTTTCACAGGTGTCTGCTGTGCAATTCGAGCTACTGGAGGTAGCACGGCAGACCCTGGAAGAGATGCATGAATAGACCGCTGCAACAAATGCCCTTCGGCATGCGCTGTTGGCTGAACATGGCGCTGCACCCCAAGGTGTCGTGTTGGGTCGGAATATAACCCCGAGCACTCAAGCGAGTACAGAGGATACACTTCCTCTTGACTCGGAAGACAAACCGCCAGCTTCATCTTCCACTCCAACACCTCCACCACAGCAGGAAGTCTTTCCAGCTCGTGCTGCACGCCAGCTTTGTCTTAGTCTGCGGGGATTAAAATGCTAAGACACAGGGGGTGGGTACAGGACCTGGAGGGAAACATGGCCGCAGGTAGGAAGGGTTTTTTTTTTGCAATGTTATCTTATTCTGTTACTGTTAAATTTTTTAGTGTTAATATTAAAGTGTTACATTTTTACTGCTAATGTGCATTCATAGTTGTGGGGGTGGGTTTGTAGGGGGTTGGGGGCAGTGTGTGGCATTGATCAAAATGTTTTTTTAATTCTTTGTTTGCAATAAATGTCATTTACTGAATTGACCAATTGTTGTGCATTGTCTTATAACTTTAGTTAAGTTAAGCATTACTGCAAATGTTGTACAATAATGGACAGCCCAGGCCAGTGCAGGTAAGGCTAAAACATAACTCAATGCAAATGCAACTTTTGTTTAACCATAATTGTAACTGTTAATGTGACTGTCCCCAATGTAAGTTCATGCAAAGTGTTCATTTATGAGCTGCTAACGCAACAGCTTTGCCGCCGCGTAACTCTCACGGGATACTGGTCTTCTGGGGTGGGGGGCGTTGGTGGGACCATGGCTTCATCGCCAGGCTAATTTTCCTCCCTGAGGTCCTCATCAGCCTCCTCCTCCTCCTCCTCCTCCTCTTGCTCCTCGCCATCTGCCTCTTCTGCCTCCCCTTTTTCTGGAGGTGGACTTGCAGCCCCATCTGATATTTGTTGTCCTCTCCTTATAGCTAGGTTATATAACATGCAATACACCACAATAAACTCAGCGACCTGGTACTGTAGGCTGCCACCAGAGTCCAGGCATCTGAAGCACTGCTTTAGGACTCCAATTGTCTTTTCGACGGTGTTGCGTGTAGCATGTGGCTTTCATTGTAATGTTTTTCGGCTTCAGTAATGGGATTACACAGTGGGGACATCAGCCACCTGGCAAGGCCATATCCTTTATCTCCCAGCAACCAATCTTCTGGCTGATTGACAAACAGGTCAGGGATAGCACTCGCACACAGGATGTGTGCATCATGGATGCTGCCAGGAAATGTAGCATTTACTGTCATAATAATTTGGTTGTGGTCGACAACAAGCTGCACATTCAGGAAGTGGAATCCCTTTCTGTTACGAAACACATCTGCATTCTGTAAAGGGGCTTTCAGGGCGATGTGTGTGCAGTTTATTGCTCCCTTCACCTTGGGGAAGTTTGCTATTCTCGAGAAATCCAAAGCTCTCTCGGTCTGTGCTTCCCTGGCCATAGGGAAGTTTATAAAGTCCATCCTGTGAGCATAAAAGGACTTCAGTCACCTGCCAAATGCAGCAGTGTGAGGCCTGCTGAGAGATATCAAAGATGTCACCAGTTGAAGCCTGAAAGGATCCAGATGCATAGAAGGATAGTGCTGCATTAAACTTTACCTCAACGGGCAGTGCGGTTCTGATGGTGCTGGAAGGCTGCAGATCAGACAAGTTGAGGTAAGATTGCTTTTCCTTGTACCCTCGTTGGCTGTACGCTCGACTCCTCTGTCTCCTCTGTCTCTGTATTACTCTGCCACCTCTTTGACTGATCCTTTCAGAAACCACCGTGTGAGCAGTTACGAGTAATGGCAGAGAAAACATAGGCCCCATCACTATCAATAATTATGTTCACTTGCTATAAATGCACTTTTTAGTAAAACAAATGCTTAATCTACTGAGCTATTATTAGTATAATTAAATATAAGTGTAAATGTGAATGGATCTATCTGTAAAAGACCCTTAAATAACTCACAATATATAAGCTCGAGTTTTTTAGCTGCTTCCTCTCTTCCTCCGAAATTCAAAATGGCATCCGTAGTGCCCAGTTCGGTGAGGAAGGCCCGGGAAAAGCAATTATTATCCAGCGATGTTCTCGGTGAGCGATCAACCCGGCGATGTGCCGGCGATGTGTCGACAGTTCCATTCGGCGACGTGCGGGCAATCACCTCAGCGATCAGCTCGGCGATGCGAGCTAAAACTTGGGGGCTTAATTTCCCGCCGATGTTCCAGTCTGAGTTTCCACTTTTTGCTCAAAATGGGTGATAGCCGGCCATTTTGGGCGATATATGGGCGTTATATGGACGATGTGAAGTGGTAAGTCGAGCTCTCTGATTTCTGTTAGTTAGCCAATCCTCTATCCATGCTAATATATTACCCTCAACCCTGTGAACTTTTATATTGTGTAGTAACCTTTTATGTGGCACCTTATCGAATGCCTGTTGGAAATCCAAATACACCACATCCACTGGTTCCCCCCCTTATCCACCCTGCTCTTTACATCCTCAAAGAAATCCAGCAAATTTGTCAGACATGATTTCCCTTTCATAAAACTATGCTGACTCTGTTGATTGAATTATGCATTTCCAAATGTCCTGCTACTGCTTCCTTAATAGTGGACTCCAGTATTTTTCCAGCAACAGATGCTTGCTAAAGCATTATGAGCACTGGATTGGTTTGTTCCGTTCGTTTGTCAATTAAGAAGAATGGTGAATTTGCAAAATTTTGCGTAAAAATAATGGCCTCGAACTTTGTTCGCACTGGGCTGCCTCAGGGAATTGAGCAAAGGGAACAATCACTGCGCCGGAATGGATAGATCCAAGGCACATTTGATATTGGGTTTCAAGCCTCATTTACATGAGACAAGCGGGCTGCAGTTGCCCACTGGCTGTCCCCAGGCAGCTTGCCAGGGAAACAGATTACAATTTCAGGCAGCAGTCCTCAGGTAGGTCCTGGGAAAGGAAGGGAAGCAATTGGGAAGGACGCAATTAGGAGAAGGAGTGGGTGATCAACAGAGGGGGTGATCGGAAGGGAGCCGCGATTAGGGATAGGCAATTAGAGTTTGCCAAGCTGAGGCCAGCAATTATCTTCAGCACTGCAGTAGAACCAAGAAGGGCATTCCTGCAACTATCGGCTCCAAGTTCAGGTACGTATTTTTAAATAAATGTACCTTTTGGTGACTGCTTATTTGCATATCAAAGGCTCTAACACCTGATCCAGCTACGGACCCTGGACGTTCCTTTCTTAGCCTTTACCAGTATGGTGTAAAGAATGGGCGCCCATGCCACCATGTTGGATGCTTAGATGCCCATTTTGTGCCTGAAAAGCCGGGTCAAGTTTGCTATCATCCAGAACCTTGAGATTCACTTGGAAATTTTGCTTGCACATTTACAACTAATGACTTGTGGATTCTGGATTTCGATTCTGCTTTGTGTTGCTGAAATCAAGTTAGTTTGTCATCTAAAGCAAAATTAGAAAGTTATCTTGGTGGTGATAACAACACTGTCAGACTTGATTTTAAAAAGTATAATTTGCTCAGCCAGTGAACTATTCTATATTTTTATGTAAGAACACAAAAGTTTTTTTTAAGAGAGGCCATTTAAAGCAATTACTGTTGCTTTTTCATTCAGCTCTAATTATCTTTTGCCTTGCCACATCTCTTCACGTTCAAGATAAATTGTCTCTTTAACCCATTTATACTGTTGGCTTTAGCAGCTTTCCCTGATAATATTTATTCCACAAATCTATTAAACTTTGTGTAAACATATTCCATCTAACTTCCATTATTACTTTATTTGAAGCCCTTGCCATTATGAACAGCTTGCCTGCATCAGCTTTGAAAATCCAATTCATCATCTTAAAATTTCATTTAGATCAACCCAAAGTCTCCACTGTTTAAAAGAAATGTCCAACTTTCTCGTAACTTAAACCTCTTCATTGCTCACCCCTGTAGCTCTCTTAAGGGCACTAACATCCTTTTGTTGATTAGGTGACTAGAACTACACACAATGCATCACTTGGGACCTGACTTATACACCAACAGCACAAACTCTTTTGATTTAAACTCTCCCTGGTATGTTTTACTCTTACATCTAAGGGGCAGAAATGCTCAGAGTAGTACTAAACATGGACAATTAATCCATTGGGACTTTCTCCTGGCATTCCATCACCTTTTACTTCCATCTACTTCTGCTCAGCTTTGTAAAAAGTGAAAAGTTAATCTCTGCATCAGTTGTTGAACATATTGAATAAGGAAGCAATCCAACATGATCGTTAGAAATAAGCATTCATCTTTGGATTTTATTGCTATTTTCCCAGTCAATATCTGGATAATTGCATCATTCAGAATAAATTACCTTCTTTCCGATAATCATAAAAATGATAGTACATGATGTAATTCATCCCATGGTGCTGCGCTAGCTATTTAACTGGAGTTCTCTACGCTGATGCCATTCCCCTGATCTTTAGCTATGTCCTGTCATATTCCTCCTTTTCAAATACTTATCTAATTCCTTTTTAGATTATATTGCAGTCTCTGACTTGTTGGCCACTTGCAGGAAAACATTGCCTTTTTTAGTACTGTTCTGTGAAAAAAAATCTTCTAAATGTCCCCTTTATTCTCCGAGTGATAATCCAAAATTTATGGCCCTATGTTACCAATTTGTCAAGTGATGGAATCAATCTTTTGCTGCTTATCCTCTTGAAACCTTCCATAATTTAGAATATTTCAATTAAATCCCTCCTTAACCACCTCTTTTTAATGAAACAGACCAGGGGGACAATTTTCCCAGGTCATTTATGCCATTTCTTCTGGCGTAATTATTTAATTCAAAGTTTCCCCCTGGAATCCACGCCGGCGTAACTGCTTTAGTTACGATTTTTCTACATTGGTGTTTTTTGATGTCATAGGGGGACATTTCCTCATGTCTGCACCACTTTTCAGCATTTTTCGCAGTTTGTCCAAAATGTTTTTATCCAAGGTCGGCATATCTGGCCACTCCTGAAAAACCTTCTGGTGAGTTAACAGAAAGCAGCGCACATTGAAAAATCGGCGCTGAAAGACGCCATTGATTTTCATCGAAGTTTTTGGAGGGAGTCTCTAACACTTGAAATATCCATAATAAAGTTTAACTTTTTTTAGCTTTCAAAGGAGTACATGGAAGTTTTTTGGATTTCTAATGTTTTCATTTTATTTTTACTCAACGCCACTACCCAACATCTTCAAGCAGGACTGGAGAGGGGTCAAAGTGTTGGCCATCAGAATCGGCCCCACGGCTGGAAACAGGGGCTTGGGGCTTGTTTGGGAAAAAAGCCCGGGGAGGGGGTGGTGGGGATCGAAAGGCTGCTGCACTAGGCATAAGACTGCAATGAGTTTGAGGGATGGGAGGGGGTGGGGAGAAGGGGAGAAGTCACAAGACTGCAATTAGTTGGGTGGGGGGGTGGGGGGAGAGGGAGGAGAAGTCACAAAACCTGGGTGTGGTCCATCCATACAGAACTTCAGGAAAAAGAACAAAGAACCTGTCCTGCCTGCTTTCCTGCCATTTTGAGCTTCTTTCAAAGGTTAAATTTAAGTATGGGGGAAATACTGACAATGCTATACCTTGTGCAAGCTTTCTGTAGGAGACAATTGATTCAATGTCATCGCATCAGCAGCAAGAGAGCCCGTAGGGTGCTGAGCAGGAGGCCTTGTCCACGTCGGGTATATCGAGACAGTTATTCGTACCTGCATCTGAGTGAGGCAGACAGTGTCAGAAGGCTGCGTTTCTGCAAATAAGTTGTAACTGAGATCTGTGAGTTGGTGAAAGCAAACCTGCAACTCAGAAGCATCAGGAGGACGGCTTTGTCAGTTGAAATGAAGGTTACAGCTGCCCTTTCATTCTATGCCTCCAGATCGTTTCAAGCTACAACTGAGGATGTGTGCACTATCTCACAACATGCAATACATGTCTGAATTCGGCAGGTGACAGCTGCACTATATGCACGGAGGAATCACTATATAAAGTTCCTGGTGACTGCCCAAACAGTACGTGACAGGGCTGTGGGCTACTCCAGGAATGCTGGCTTCCCAAAGGTACAGGGCTGAATTAATTGTACCCACATAACCTTGCAAGCACATTTGCAAAGGAACAGAAAAGGCTTCCACTCCATTGCAGTGCAGCTCGTGTGTAACAACATGCACCACATCATGTCAGTTGATGCAGGATACCTTGGGATACCCATGATGCGTTCATCCTATGAGAGAGCACTGTATCTGCCATGTTTCAGCAGCAACCAAAAGGGCAGTGCTGGCTACTGGGAAACAAAGGGTACGACCTCGCCACTTGGCTTGTGACGCCCCTATGTGTAACATAGAAACATAGAAACATAGAAAATAGATGCAGGAGTAGGCCATTCGGCCCTTCGAGCCTACACCACTGGTTCAATATGATCTTGGCTGATCATGCTTTTCAGCACCCCATTCCTCCTTTCTCTCCATACCCCTTGATCCCTTTAGCCGTGAGGGCCATATCTAACTCCCTTTTGAATATAACTAACGAACTGGCCTCAACAACGTTTCTGTATTAGAGAATTCCACATGCCCACAACTCCCTGAGTGAAGAAGTTTCTCCTCATCTCGGTCCTAAATGGCTTATCCCTTATCCTTAGACTGTGACCCCTGGTTTTGGACTTCTCCAACATCGGGAACATTCTTCCTGTATCTAACCTGTCCAATCCCATCAGAATTTTATATGTTTCTATGAGATCCCCTCTCATTCTTCTAAATGCCATTGAATATAAGCCTAGTCGATCCAGTCTTTCTTCATATGTCAGTCCTGTCATCCTGAGAATCAGTCTGTTGAACCTTCGCTGCACTCCCTCAATAGCAAGAATGTCTTTCCTCAGATTAGGAGACTGAAACTGAACACAATATTCCAGGTGAGGCCTCACCAATGCCTTGTGCAACTGCAGTAAGACCTCCCTGCTCCTACACTCGAATCCTCTCGATATGAGGCCAACATGCCATTTGCCTTCTTCACTGCCTGCTGCACCTGTACGCCAACCTTCAATGACTGATGTACCATGATACCCAGGTCTCGTTGCACCTCCCTCTTTACCAATCTGTCACCATTCAGATAATAATCAGCCCTCCTGTTTTTGCCACCAAAGTGGATAAACTCACATTTATCCACATTATAGCGCATCTGCCATGTATTTGCTCACTCACCTAAACTGTCCAAGTCACCCTGCAGCCTCTTAGCATCCTCCTCACAGCTCACATTGCCACCCAGCTTAGTGTCATCTGCAAACTTGGAGATATTACATTCAATTCCTTCATCTAAATCATTAATGTATATTGTAAGTAGCTGGGGTCCCAACACTGAACCTTGCAGTAGCCCACTAGTCACTGCCTGCCATTCTGAAAAGGACCCGTTTATCCCGAATCTCTGCTTCCTGTCTGCCAACCAGTTCTCTATCCACATCAGAACATTACCCCCAATACCATGTGCTTTAATTTTGCACACTAATCTCTTATGTGGGACCTTGTCAAAAACCTTTTAAAAGTCCAAATACACCACATCCACTGGCTCACCCTTGTCCACTCTACTAGTTACATCCTCAAAAAATTCTAGAAGATTTGTCAAGCATGATTTCCTTTTCATAAATCCATGCTGACTTGGACCGATCCTGTCACTGCTTTCCAAATGCGCTGCTATTACATCTTTAATAATTGTTTCCAACATTTTCCCCATCACCGATGTCAGGTTGACCGGTCTATAATTTCCTGTTTTCTCTCTCTCTCCTTTTTTAAAAAGTGGGGCTACATTAGCTACCCTCCAGTCCATAGGAACTTATTCAAAGTCTATGGAATGTTGGAAAATGACCACCAATGCATTCACTATTTCTAGGGCCACTTCCTTAAGTACTCTGGATGGAAGCTGACTGGGAATATAACATGTCGCACATTGCGATGCACTGCATCATAGAGAGGACTACTGGCATCTTGAAACAGCATTTCCGATGCCTCAACCATTCCGGAGGTTACTTGCGATACTCCCCTGAGCTTGTCGGCCAGTTCACTGTTGTGTGCTGCATGCTGCATAACGTAGCCATCATACGGCAGCAGCAGCTGGTAGGAGAAGACCCACCTGCGGTGAGAGTAGCTGATGATAATGATGAGGAAGGTGCAGATGACGAGCAGGAGGACAAGGAAGCCATACAACTACCTGAACACGGAGCACGACGGCGGAGGAGGGCGGGCCGTCGTGCCCCTTTAACGATTGCTTGAGCCTTGCGCCAGCAGCTCATCCGGGAATGCTTTGCTGCCTGAAGGCTCAACGACAACTATTCCACATGGACCACTTTTATTGTTTGGAGCTGTTCCGTAATGTTGTCTTGTGTTCATGGAACAAATGATGGAAATGATTCTTGTTTACTTCAAAAGTTGTGTTAATAATCAAATAAATAATGTAAATGATTCTTCCTGAGTTCCAAAAGTTGTGTTAATAATGGAACAAATAATGTAAATGATTCAGATTTAATGTAAAATATATTTTATTCAAAAGTTTAACAAACAGTACTTTGTGCTTAACTTAACTTTAATAAAATTATTCTTGTATCAAACTTTAAAGTATTCAGTTATGATCACTTACAAACTTCAAGATCACTTACTAACTTTTAAACTTGTAAATTTACAAAAATCTTTTAATTTGAGAACAACAGTTACAACAGTAACAATAATAATAACAACAATAACAACAATAACAGCAAAGAAATGCTGCACCCATCTCTCCGTCCCCTTATTCTAAGAGCGTCTGCAGCGCTTGTTCTTGGTGACTCCACCACCCCGACCCACAGGTGGTGACACAGTGTTTCTCGGGTTGGTGCCAAGCTAATTCATTCTAAGATCTTGGGTAGTGCGCACCTGTTGCGGAGAGGGAGGTGGGGAGGTGGGGTGGGTGGCCGCAATGTGGTGGGCCCAGGCAGCATTGTGGAGGGCCCAGGCGGCAATGTGGAGGGCCCGGCTAGGGGCACTTCAGAGGCTGGAGTGGGGATTGGAGTGGGAGTGACAGTTGATTCTGTCAATGGGCGCGGGGACTGGGCGTGTTCCCTTATTGCAGCAGCTAACTCCAACCTGTTATCCCTCATGTGCTCTGACAGTATCCCAATGACCTGTAACATTCCCTCCCTCATGTTGAGCAATTCTGTCTCAACTACCTGTGACATTCCCTCCCTCATGTTCAATGATAGTGTTTGCTCCATCTCTGACATTCCCTCCCTGATGTTCACTGACAGCACATCAGCTACCTGTCACATTCCCTCCCTCATGGTCACTGACATGGTTTCAGCTGACTGAGATATTCCCTCACTCATGGCCCCGGACATCGTTCCCATTTCTTGTGAGTTTGCTGTTCCTTCTCCCGACAGTCCCGCTACTTCATCACCCACCCCACTGATGGTGTCCAGGAGTGATCGCATAAGGTCAATGCTCTCCCCACTCATTGCCATCATCTGAACCACATCTGTTAGATCCTGCACCTCAGTAGAGCGCGGTCAAGCTCTCCGTCCCCTCCTCCCCATGGGTGTGGCTCGCACCCCACCACTGGAACCCGCGGCCTCGGAAGATGGGACTCTGGGTGTGGCTCGCACCCTACCACTGGAACCCGTGGCTTCGGAAGATGGGGCTCTGGGTGTGCCTCGCTGTACCTCACCACTGGAACCTGCGGCCTCGGAAGATGGGACTCTGGGTGTGGCTCGCACCCCACCACTGGAACCCGCGGCCTCGGAAGATGGGACTCTGGGTGTGGCTCGCTGTACCTCACCACTAGAACCCGCAGGCTCAGAAGGTGGGTCCCTGGATGTGCCTTGCTGCACTCCACCACTGGGACCCGCAGCCTCGGAAAATGGGGCTCTGGGTGTGCCTCGCTGTACCCCACCACTGGAACCCACAGGCTCGGAAGGTGGGGCCCTGGATGTGCCTCGCTTCACCACACCACTGGGACCCGCAGCCTCGGACGCTAGGAAACCATGGAATGTCCCACCGACACTCAAACCACTAGTCACGGAAGGGGCTGGCACCTCAATGGGCAGCACCTGCACCTCCACCAAAGTCAGTAAAACAGTGGAGGCTTCATCCATCTCCATCTCCATCCACTCCCCCTCATCTCCATGCTCTTGGCCTGGAGAGTGGGATCGGAAAATGTTCTTCTCTTCAGGTTCATTCTCATCTGAATCTTCTTCTGCATCGTCAGACTTGGCCTCAAGTTCTGCAAAATATAACAGAACACTGACAAATGGTTAGCAGCAGAGGATGGGGCAGGGTGGGTGGCATGAGTAGGCTCATACAGCGCAGGCAGCAGGCTGATTTGAAGGACCACGATGAAAGATAGCACATTGCATCAGCCAAAGCGTAGCTGACGGAGACATCCCCAGGAACCGAAGCATGGCTAGCCCGTGTAGTACTTAACATTTAGTAGCCAGTCTGTGGAATTTGCAGGACTTTCCCTCTCCCTCAAGTGTGGGCCCTGCTTGTGCAGTGCTGGTTGATTTTCTCCAGGCAGGACCCATTAAAGCAGCGACCCTGTCTTCCAAGGGTGTCAGTGGCTGCAGATTTTTTGGGCCTTCTCCTGTTCGAGTTCTTTCCCTTTTATTATGTGTCACCTTCCTCTGCAAAGATGAACATTCAACTTTTTAGAGAGGGTGTCTTTCTGCTGGGTGAGACATATACAGCCAGTCACATTTACAATTGCAATTCCATTGAATAAATGAAAATATTACTTACACTAACTACTTGACCAAGGTCTTGCCATTTCTTTTTACATTGGCCTCCAGATCTCACGGTGGTCACCATTGCACAGTAATCTTCTGCAACTTGGTTCCAGCCTTTCTTCATTTCTATGGGTGGAACTTTTACGTGACCTCTGCTGGTGTCCAGCTCTTGCCAGCTGATGTCAATCACAGTAACTAGTTCCTGCATTTCATCCTGTAAGAAATTCTTGGTCCTTGCACTGTGTTGCATCTTGTATTGCTGTAGATCTGATTGTTCCAATGCTCTCACACAGCACTCCCTCTCACACAACTGGCTCTTTAAAAATGGCCGATTGCCAACCTGGAGCTGTACTGCACATGCGTGTCCATTGAAATAACGTCAAAAAAAGTATTTTTTTTATCGCGCATGCGCAGAAGATGCGGCATCGTTTTTTCGACGCAGACAGCAGGTTCCACCCCCCGAGGCACAGCGCCAAATTTGAATTATACATCGGAGAATCTTTTACAAAATATTTCTGCCGCATTTCAGGCCTAGAAAAACAGATGTAACTCTGGCAATACACCAGAAAATGGGCTTGGCCAAAATTGAGCCCCATATTTTAAAGCCTTTTTTCTTTAAGCCTGTGAAACCCCTTTGGACCTACTGGCTGTGAAAGATTCTAAATAAATACAAGTTGGTGTTGCATAAGGCACCTTGTCAATACTTTCTGAAAATCAATACCTACAACATCCACCATATTCCCTTTATCCCTAGACAGATTTTGTTGAAAAATTGAATTTAATTAGTCAAGTGTGACCTTACAAATCCATGTTGAATGTCTGTGATTGGTTCATGCATTTCTAAGAGATCATTGCGGATGGACTTTTTCATTTACCATCCTTGAGCTTAATTCACAGCAGCTCTGCTAAGTCAGTTGAGCTACTTATATTATTTTGTAATATGGATACAATGTATTCTCTTCTCCCTTTAGTTTCTTCACCTTGTTTATCATAGGCTTCTTCAGACTTTAGGGGCTGGAAATTCAGCATCGCCCATTTTGAGGCGTTATTCCTGGCGGGGTAGTAAGTATCGCGCCCTCTAAAAGTTTGCACCTCGTACCGAGAAATTTGGTTGAATCGTACCAATAAGGAAAGGGAGCGTTAAATGAGGCATTTCACAACACTCCTCAGGTGCTCCAACCGAAAATCTCAGTGCTAAAATGGAAGCCAACATTTGCATGATCCGAAGGTTGCTATATATCCAGGGCCCAGCAGATTCTTGAAGGTTTGGAATGATACGTATAGTCATGTGCAGTTCTAACTTTGCACTTTGGGCAGAGCGGGAAAATGGAGGAGCAGGAAAGTCACCAGCGTACATCACCGATTCTCAACCACGGCCGTTGAGGCCTTGATAAAGGCGATTGAAAGGAGGTGGCATGTCCTTCAGCTTCCTGGAGGAAGGAGGCATGTCTCATGTGTTTTCCGCAGGCTTTGGAGGGAGGTTGCCCAGGACATTTCTGCAAGAGATACGATGCCGCGAACTGCGACACAATGACGGAAGAAGTTCAATGACCTCACTAGGTTCATCAGGATGAGTACCCTATCTATTAATGCACCAACATCATGATGTGAACCTCACTGTCTTGTCTCACACAATGTAAAGTCTTTGCAGTACCTTCCCCTTCTCTATATGTTCCAGGCCATGGTGTTGGTTGGTGAACCTGAAAAGTGGAGGCTCAGTTCACCAATCCATGCAAGTGTTGTGCATCTTCTTATTCCCTACTCAATCTCACCACTCCTCACACTACCCTTGCACTCTTGATATGTGTTTGCAGAATGTCAGCCTGATCCGTAATCCTAGGTGGCTCTCATCTCATCCCACCATCCCCACATGCACTATGCGCAACCACGCAGACTCTAATGGACATCCGCACACTTCCAGACAGTAAGACCTACTCGACTATGGAAGGCACATGTGCCACACAATGAGCTGCGCACTCACTCACCCCTTCTTGTGGTTCTTATTGCAGGCGAAAGTGGCTCACAATTATAGAGATCAGCAGCACACCGGAGGTGGGGAGCCTGATATACAGGACCTCACTGAGGTCGAGCTGCGAGTGTCCGCCCTCATGGGCACACCAGTTGGTGTGGTAGCGGGTGGTGAAGTAGAGCCCCCTGTGGATAGAGACAGTACGTAAATGGTGTTTGCAACTGATGTGAGATCCGCGACCTTTAAGAGCAAATGGCCGATTTGCTTTACCTTTAAATGTCCAATGCCACCTTCCTCCTATCTCACTGCTCCCTTCCTTGACGCTAACCACACTTCTGTTGCTTTGTGCTTACAGATGATGAGCCAGAAGCATGGCAGGCTGTCCATGATCCATCAACATCAGCCGTTGTGGGAGATGACGAGGGACGGGATGACAGTTTGGTCACTGAGTGGGACACTCCATCAGTCCAACTGAGTGGGGACACAACATCGGTCGAAGACCCCGGATTCCTGGAGTTTGAAGAGTCTGAGGCTCCTGGGCCCAGTGGCCTACAGCAATGCACAGCATGGGGGAAGCTTGGAGGCCAGCTACCTGGAGGGTAAGTCGGCCCAGGAGTCCTGCTGAGAGACAGTCAGACGTGGACCTGGACTTGGAGGCTATGTTCAGGGAGTCCATACAAATGCACTGCAAGCTCATGGATGCATTGGGGAAAGTCCGCAGAGTGTGGACGCACTTGCTCTGAGGTTGGGGGAGGCTGCATCAAGCATTGCTCATGCTCTCAGCCATTCACCGAGCTCATCCTTGCCCACATACAGAGGGAGATTGGCCCAACGAGCGATATTGGAGTCCCAGAGGGGAAGGTGCATGCCATGGTTGGTGTGGCAGCAGCTATCGCATCACTGGCCCAAGACATGCAAGGATTTTGTGATGTGATGCTGTCAGTGATTGCTGGCATGAACTCTGTGCTCTGAGTCAGTCGCAGAGTGATGCCATGCACACACTGACTGCTGCCATCCTCTCTGTCTTCCCCACAGTCCAACGGGGAAGTGACGATATGGAAGCAGGCCAGTAATCTGTGCTCAAATATAATGGAATTGGAAATGGAAGGTGCTGTCCTTGCTCAAGGTGACAGCATTCCGGTTCCCACCACTGCCATTCCAGCTTTGCACCTACCATGGTCTATACCCGAGTCATCCAAGACTGCTGCAGCCAAGGCTGAGGCGATGGAATCTGCAGCCAGGCCTTCCAGGCCCAGAGCTAGTCCAGGGTGTTCTGCTAGACCATCTGTACTGTCTCCCCGACACACACAGCAGCCCTCAAGTAGCCTTGCTGCAGGCACTGAGGCAACATTAAGGAGGAACACTCGGTGTGGGAGGGGAGTCAAGGTAAGGGGTGGGAAATGCCAACTGATGTCGGACTGAACACTTTGGCCACCATGGACAGATGTCCTCATCATGTAAATAATGGTTGTAAATATTTTGTTGCATTGTTTGATGCATCCTATTGTTGTGAGTGTGAGTGCCTAATATGCCACATGGATGCTACTGTGGAATGATGAATGGAAGGGGCCTTTGTACAGACATTGTTTAAGTTGATTGTGTGTGATGGTGTTTCAATGGGACGTTATGATTTTTTTAAACTTGCTGGTGAAGGGTTTTGTTGTGTTGTTTGAGACAACTATTTTGGTGTTGTTAATAAAAATGTTATGTTTGACCATTTTGCATTGGCATCTTGTGTATGATTGTCAACTTTCATAGAGATGTGCCATTATTGTGACACGAGCTGTGTATTAGCTGCATCCCTCAGCTTCCTCCTTTCAAGAGAACTGATGCATTATGAGCTGCTGATGTATGGCTCTTGCAGTATTGCCACACTGCCTCCACCATGGCTGCTGCTCCTCCTCCTCATGTGGCTGGCTATTTGGGGCCTCACCAAGCTCCTGTTCCTCCTCCTCCTCCTCCTGAGGTGGGACTGCAACCCCGACGGCGATGCCTGACCCTTCATTATGGCCAAGTTGTGCTGTTGAGGGGTGTATTGAAGGCTGTCTCTGTTATGTATGTAAACCTGTAAATACTAGGCTTATCACCTGAAGTCCCAAGGGATCCCACAATCCCTTGGGAGCACCTGTATATAAGGAGGCCTCACATGCTGGAGATGCACTCCAAAATCTGTAACAAAGGACTATGGTCATACATTACTTTGAGTATGCAGTATCGAGTCTGACTCGTTATTCAAGACATAACAACTGGCGACGAGAAACAAATGACAAACCCCACCGCAACACTGCAGAGAACAGTGGGCATCCTGGAGAAATTTTCGAGGGAGATGATCGGGAAAAGTTCATGGAGCGACTCGACCAATACTTCGTGGCTAACGAGCTAGTAGGAGAAGCAAATTCTGCCAAAGGAAGGGCGATCCTCCTCACTGTTTGCAGGGCACCAATGTATGACCAATGTATGGCCTCATGAAAAATCTGCTCACTCCAGCAAAACCCACAGACAAGTCTTACAATGAGTTGTGCACCTGGTCCGGGAGCATCGAAACCAGAAGGAAAGCGTTCTGATGGTGATGTTCTACATGTCCAAGAGGTCTGAAGGCCAGGAAGTGGTGAGCTATGTCACCGAGCTAAGGCGCCTTGCAGGACATTGCGAATTTGAAGGACACTTGAAGCACATGCTCAGGGACTTCTTTGTACTTGGCATTGGCCATGAAGTAATACTTCACAAACGTTGAATGTAGCGACCCCAACCTTGAATAAAGCCATAGCAATAGCCCAGGCATTTATCGCCACCAGTGACAATACTAAACAAATTTCTCAGCACACAAAGGCTGCTGCATGTACTGTGAACAAAGTAACATTGTTTTTGAATCGAAATGCACAGGGCAGGACTTACACACCTGCAGCTGCACGTCCGTAGATGACTCAGAGTCCACCATCAAGGGTGGGGAATACAAGGCTATTAACACCTTGTTGGCGCTGCGGGGGTGATCATCATTTCCATTCATGCCGCTTCAAAGGATACGTTTGCAAGGGCTGTGGAACAATGGGACACCTCCAACATCTGTGCAGGCGAGCTGCAAACCCTGCTAATCCTGCAAACCACCATGTTGCAGAGGAGGACAGATCCACGGTGGATCGCGACGAACCAGAGCCTCAGACTGAGGAGGCAGAGGAATATGGTGTGCACACATTTATAACAAAGTGTCCCCCGATAATGTTGAAGGTTGAATTAAATGGACTCCCTGTGTCCATGAAGCTGGACACAGGCGCAAGCCAGTCCATAATGAGCAAAAAGAGTTTTGATAAATTGTGGTGCAGCAAGGCCTCAAGGCCAATCTTGACTCCCATTCGCACTAAACTGAGAACGTACACAAAGGAACTGATTCCCGTAATCGGCAGTGCTACCGTAAAGGTCTCCTATGATGGAGCGGTGCACGAGTTACCACTCTGGGTGGTACCGGGTGAAGGCCCCATGCAGGAGCTGGCTGGGAAAGATACGCTGGAAGTGGGACGACGTCCGAGCGCTTTCGTCCGATGATGACACCTCATGTGCACAGGTCCTAAACAAGTTCCCCTCGCTGTTCGAACCAGGCATCAGGAAGTTCCAAGGAGCAAAAGTGCAGATCCATTTGATTCCGGGGGCGCGAGCGGGACCTTACATGATGAGAGAAAGGGTGGAGATCGAGCTGGACAGGCTGCAATGAGAGGGCATCTTTTCGTCGATCGAATTCAATGAATGGGCCAGTCTGATTTTTCTAATCCTCAAGGGACTATCAGAATCTGTGGTGATTACAAAGTAACTATCAATCGTTTCTCAATGCAGGATCAATACTCGCTACCGAAGGCAGATGACCTATTTGCGACGCTGGCGGGAGGGAAAACGTTCACGAAGCTGGACTTGACCTCGGCCCACATGACGCAAGAGCTGGAGGAATCATCGAAGGGCCTCACCAGCATCAACACGCACAAAGGTCTCTTCATTTACAACTGATGCCCATTTGGGATTTGATCGGCCATGGTGATATTCCAGAGGAACATAGAAAGCTTGCTGAAGTTGGTCCCGTGCACCGTGGTCTTCCAGGACGACATCTTGTTGACAGGTCGGGACACCGTTGATCACCTGCAGAACCTGGAGGAGGTTCTTAGTCGACTTAATCGTGTGGGGCTCAGGCTAAAATGCTCAAAGTGCATTTTCCTGGCACCTGAAGTGGAGTTCCTGAGGAGAAGAATCACGGCGGACGGCATCAGGCCCACCGATTCGAAGATGGAGGCAATCAAGAACGCACCGAGACCACAGAACGTGACGGAGCTGCGGTTGTTTCTCGGAGTCCTGAACTATTTTGGGAACTTCTTACCGGGTCTTAGCACATTGTTAGAACCCCTGCATTCTTTACTGCATAAAGTAGATGAATGGGTATGGGGTAAAAGCCAAGAAAATGCCTTTGAGAAAGCTAGGAAGCTGTTATGTTCAAACAAATTGCTTGTGTTGTACGATCCATGTAAATGTTTGGTACGAGCATGTCATGCGTTGTCGTACGGGGTCGGGTGTGTATGTCAACAAGCTAATGAATTTGGAAAATTGCAACTGGTTGCTTATGCATCCAGAACTCTGTCTAAGGCCGAGAGTGCCTACAGTATCATCGAAAAAGATGTGTTAGCGTGTGTTTACGGGGTAAAGAAAATGCATCAATATCTGTTCGGGCTGAAATTTGAATTGGAAACCGGCCATAAGCCACTTATATCCCTCTTTTCTGAAAGCAGGGGGATAAATACGTATGCATCGGCCCGCATCCAGAGATGGGCGCTCATGTTGTCTGCATACAACTAGGCCATCCGCCACAGGCCAGTCACAGAAAACTGTGCCAATGTTCTCAGTAGGCTGCCATTGCCCACCACTGGTGTGGAGATGGCACAGCCTGCAGACTTAGTTATGTTAATGGAAGCATTCGAGAGTGAGCACTCACCTGTTACCGCCCAACAGATTAGAACCTGGATGAGCCAGAACTCCTTACTGTCCTTAGTAAAAAACTGTGCGCTCCACAGGAGTTGGTCTAGTCTCCTGTTAGAGATGCAGGAATAAATAAAGCCGTACCAGTGGCGCAAAGATGAAATGTATATACAGGTAGACTGCCTCCTATGGGGTAATCAGGTAATGGTTCTAAAAAAGGGCAAGGACACTTTCATCAGTGACCTCCACAGCACCCACCCAGGCATCATAATGATGAAAGCAATAGCCAGATCCCACGTGTGGTGGCCCAGTATCGATGCAGACTTAGAGTCCTGCATGCACAAATGTAACACATGTTCACAGTTAAGCAATGCACCCAGGAAGGCGCCACTAAGTTTATGGTCTTGGCCCCCCAAACCGTGGTCCAGGTCCATTTTGACGATGCAGGCCCATTCTTGGGTAAAATGTTCCTAGTGGTTGTAGATGCGTACTCCAAATGGATTGAATGTGTGATAATGTCGGTAAGCACATCCACTGCCACCATTGAAAGCCTACGGGCCATGTTTGCCATGCACGGCGTGCCTGATGTCCTTGTAAGTGACAGTTGGCCGTGTTTCACCAGTACCGAGTTCAAGGAGTTCTTGACCCACAATGGGATCAAACATGTCACATTTGCCCTGTTTAAACCAGCGTCCTACGGTCAGGCAGAACAAGCAGTTCAAACAATCAAGCAGAGCTTGAAAAGGGTAACTGAAGGCTCACTGCAGACTCGCCTATCCCGAGTCCTGCTTAGTTACTGCACAAGAGCCCACTCGCTCACTGGGGATCCCCCCGCTGAACTGCTCATGAAAAGGACACTTAAGACAAGACTCTCGTTAGTACACCCTGATCTACATGAACAGGTAGAGAGCAGGTGGCTTCAACAGAATACATACCATGATCGCGCAAATTGTCACGGGAAATTGAGATAAATTATTCTGTATTTGTGTTGAACTATGGACAAAGTCCCAAGTGGTTTCCTGGCACCGTTTTGGCCAAAGAGAAGAGTAGGGTGTTTGTTGTCAAACTCTCAAAACGGACTCACCTGCAGGAAACACTTGGACCAAACCAAACTCAGATTTACGGACTATCCAGAACAACCCACAATAGACTCCACCTTTTTCAACCCTCCAACACACACACAAGTGGCAACCGACCCAGCTGTTGACCACGAAGCAGAACCCATCGCCCGCAGCAGCCCAGCAGGACTTATCACCCCCAGCAGCCCAGCAAGGCCAGCTGCACAGCAGCCCAACGAGGGCCCAACAAGCAACTCACCAAAACCAGCATTTGCACCGAAACGATCAACCAGGGAAAGGAAGACTCCAGATTGACTCACATTGTAAAGAGTTACACTATTGACTTTGCGGGGGAGTGTTGTTATTTATGTAAACCTGTAAATACCATGTTAACCACCAGAGGGCTTATCCCCTGGAGTCCCAAGGGATGCCACAATCCCTTGGGAGCACCTGTACATAAGAAGGCCTCACAGACTGGAGAGGCACTCTGAGATCTGTAATAAAGGACTACGGTCACACCTTACTTTGAGTTTGCAGTATCTGGTCTGACTCTTTATTCAAGACATAACAGTCTCCAGAGCAGTCCACGCATCAGAAACGCCACTTGAGCACCCCTATTTTGTCTGCTCAATGATGTTGCGGGTGGCTGCATTGCTGTCATTGTAGCGATGCTCCGCTTGTATAGTTGAGTTGCGGAGGAGGGTCATTAGCCAGGTGGCTTGGCCATATCTTTTGTCCCAAAGCAGCCAGTTGCACTGTTCCCGTGGTGGCTGAAACAATCGTGACACAATGCTCTCATGCAGGATGTGGCAGTCCATGCTCCCTGAACTCTGCACCTGGAAACAGACTTTAGGGGTGACTGCTAAATGACACTTCAAACTTGGCTCATGGCACCCTTCAGAAACCCAAACACTGAAGCCCAATAATAGTACAATGAATGCCATATCATCACCAGATGTGCGATTGAACAGGCAGATCAAACGATGCACTTCAGGTGCCTGGACAACTTTGGAGGCCCCCTTCAGTACGCACCAGCCAGATTCTCCAGAATGCTCGTGGTTTGCTGCATTCTTCACAACACTGTGCAATAGTGAGCCTTGGACCTACACGAGGAAAAAGGTGAAGAGCTCAGATCCTCCTCAGATGATGCAGAATGGGAGGAGGAAGAAGAGGAAGGGCCAAAATTGATGGCGCTGGCAGGACTGGTAAATTGGCGCTGCAGGCTAATTAACATTAGCCCAATGTGAAACTTACCTTGCAAGGCCATTTTGGTGGCATTAGTCCTGGCAGGAGGAACAATGTAATGCGTCAGTAGCGTTATTGCACCAAGACCAGCCTTAAAGCAAGGCACTCATTTCTGAAAGCAGTGCCGTCGTTAAACGGGACTGCCTTCCGAAAGGAAGAAAATAAAAATCATGTTAAAATAGGTCATTTTCAGATTTAGAGCTCAACTGACTTTCTGGAAAAGAAATAACATTAAAAAGAATACCCAAATGGGAGTCTACGGTGTCGAAATTGACCTCTGCCAGAAATGGGGCACACCTACCATTTTTGAAGTGTTCTGGCTGCCGCAATGTATGCGGTGGCCTATCCGGCGAAATTCAGCTCCTCTGAGTATTTTTTCCAGTGGGGCGGAAGTGCATCATCATGGGGGCAGCAGTGGGAGGGTAGAGGAGCACAGAGTATGTCACTAGCGGGTGGGGGCAGGACGGAGTGTCCGCAGCTGTCAGTCATCAGCTAGCACGTCAAAACGATCCTCCCCTTCGGTTAAAGGGGAGAGGCGCTTCAAACTCTGCATTCAGTTTCGTTAGGTCCACTGGGCCACCAGGGAGGGCTTCAGCCGGGCCAGCAGCCTGGCACCCAAGAGGGGGTGCTAGGCTGCCTGTTGGCGGTGTGGCCGAAACCCGGGGGCATAATTGTTGGGCCGACCTGGCAGTCGAGCGACAAAAAAATAACATGTTGGCTCCGACACTGCACCCTCCGCTTTAAAGGTAGCCGTGCCTCAATTTACACAGAGCAAAAGCTCTCGGGGCCACTTCCGTCAGATAATTTCGGGTAAGGGGCAATTTCGTGAGGGGTCCCTGCCAGACAGTAAGAGGTTGGCGTGTGCACGCCGCAGCGGGAAAATGGGCAGAGCTGTCCCAGACAACGCTCCGCTCCTGAGGAAGGGCAATTTCTAAAATGGCGGCTCCTCCACGGCCATTCCGCACCGTCCCTTGGCTGCTGCTTTCTGGCGGTCTGCGGCCTTATCAAAAATAGCAATGTTTGCCCCTTCAGCTCTTAAAGCTAAATCCCCTTCCACATGTAAAAAAACAGAGTGATTATATGCACAAACATTTTTTTGTCCTTCTGTGTATGCATGCCGTGGACTCTGCCCCTTTTTGCGTGTGTGCACTCTATCCTCTTGCGCATGATATAGACTTTGAAATCGAAAACACAAATTCTAAATTTGTGGATGGCACCAAATTTGGGGACGATAGCCAATACTGAGGAGGACTGCAACAAATTAGAGGAGGACATTAATAAACTGCAGAATGGGCATATAATTGGCAAATGAAGTTCAACACAGATAAATTTCAGGTTATACATTTTGGTAGGAAGAATAGGGATTTCACCTATTACTTGGAGAATGCAAGTCTCGGTGGGGTAGAGGAGCAAAAGGATCTTGGAGTACAAATAAACAAATCACTAAAAGGTGAGACACAGGGTTGCAAGGCCATAAAAAAGCAAACCAAGCACTCGGGTTTATTTCTAGAGGCATAGAATTGAAAAGTGGGAAGTTATGCTAAACCTGTTTCAAACCTTGTTTAGACCACACTTAGAGCACTGCATACAGTTCTGGTCACCATATTATAAAAAGGATTTTGAGGCACTGGCCAGGGTGCAGAAAAGATTTACAAGGATGATACCATAAATGCGAGGGTATACATATCAGGAAAGGATGAACAGGCTGGGTCTCTTCTCTCTTGAAAAAAGAACGCTGAGGTATGATCTAATAGAGGTCTTTAAAATTATGAAAGGTTTTGATAGAGTGGATTCCACTTGTGGGGAAGAGCATAACTAGAGGCCATCAATATAAGATAGTCACCAAGAAATCCAAAAGGGAATTCAGAAGAAACTTTTTTACCCAGACAGTGGTGAGAACATGGAACTCATTAACATTAGGAGTCGCTGAAGTGAATAGTATTTAAGGGGAGGCTAGACAAGCATATGAGGGGAAATGGAAATCGAGGGTTATGCAGATAGATTTAGTTAAGGAAAGATGGGAGGAGGCTCGAGTGGAGCATGAATTCCAGCATGGACTGGTTGGGCCAAAAGGCCTGTTTCTGTGCTGTATATCCTATTTAATTCTATGTAATCCTATGTAACATATGAGGAAGCTGGAAGTGGAGCCAAACCATGTTCCTAAGCGTGGAGCTGCTGTTCAAGCCTAAGCCTGCTCCTGGGCTTTTAGGTTATCGCCAGGATTTTTGCCTAGAATATCAACACAAACATTTTTGCGGCCTTCTGAGATAGAGGGGAAATCGGAGGTGGGTGGAAGGGAGAGAGAGTGGGGCAGACAGAGAGTGAGGCAGAGAGAGAGTGGGGCAGAGAGAGAGAGCGGGGAGAGTGAGAGAGAGAATGGGGGAGAGTGAGAGAGAGAGTGGGGGAGAGAGAGAAAGAGAGTGAGGGAGACTGAGAGATAGAGAGTGGGGAGAATGAGAAAGGGAGTGGGAAGAGTGAGGGAGAGAGAGTGGGGGAGAGTGCGAGAGAGAGAGAGTGAGAGTGGGGGAGAGTGAGAGTCGGGGAGAAAGAGAGTGAGAGAGAGAGGCGGAGAGTGATAGAGAGAGAGTGAGGGAGAGAGAATAGAGGACAGAGAGAGAGAGTGGGGAAGAGAGAGGCAGAGTGGGGGAGACTTAGAGAGATAAAGATTGGGGAGAATGAGAGAGGGAATGGGGAAGAGTGAGAGAGAGAGTTAAGGAAAGTGAGAGAGAGAAAGAGTTGGGGAGAGTGAGAGAGAGCGAGAGAGAGAGAGTGGGGGAGAGTGAGAGAGAGAGAGAGAGAGAATGGGGGAGAGTGGGTGAGACTGAGAGAGATAAAGAATAGGGAGAATGAGAGAGGGAATGGGGAAGAGTGAGGGAGAGAGTGGAGGAAAGTGAAAGAGAAAAAGAATGGGGGAGAGTGAGAGAAAGAATGGGGAGAGAGAGAATGGGGGAGAGAGAGAGAGAGACAAAGAGAATTCGGGAGGCTCTGAGAGCGGAAGTCCGTGAGTTCGGGAGGCCAGGATACCGAGGAGCATGAGGGCCAGAGGTAGGCGAGGTAGGGAGGAGCATGAGGGCAAAGTAGGACCTCAAAGGTAGTAATCTCGGGAGGTAGGGGCATGAGGGCAAAGTAGGACCTCAAAGGTAGTAATCTCGGGATTGCTACCAGTGTCACGTGCTAGTCAGAGTAGGAATTGCAGGGTAGCTCAGGTGAATATGTGGCGTGAGGAATGGTGCAAGGGTGAGGGATTAAAATTCCTGGGACATTGGAACTGATTCTGGGGGACGTGGGACCAATAGAAACCGGATGGTCTTCACCTGGGCAGGACCGGAACCAATGTCCTAGGTGGAGTGTTTGCTAGTGCTGTTGGGGAGAGTTTAAACTAACAGGCAGGGGGATGCAGGGAGGCAGTGGGAAATAAAAAGGTGGCAGAAGCAAAAGGTAGGAAGGAGTAAAGTAAGAGTGGAGGGCAGAGAAATCAAGGGTAAAAATCAAAAAGGGCCACATTACAACATAATTCTAAAAGGACAAAGAGTGTTAAAAAACAAGCCTGAAGGCTCTGAGTCTCAATGCAAGGAGCATTCATAATAAGGTGGATGAATTGACTGTGCAGATAGCTGTTAACGGATATGAATTAATTGGGATTACGGAGACATGGCTCAAAGGTAACCAAGGCTGTGAACTCAACATCCAGAGGTATTCAATATTCAGGAAGGACAGACAGGTAGGAAAAGAGGTGGGCTAGCATTACTGGTTAAAGAGGAGATTAACGCAATAGTAAGGAAGAACATTAGCTTGGATGATGTGGAGTCCATATGGGTAGAACTGCAAAACACCAAAGGGCAGAAACGTTAGTGGGAGTTGTGCACAGTCCACCAAACAGTAGTAGGGAGGATGGGGATGGCATCAAACAGGAAATTAGGAATGCATGCAATCAGGGCACAGCAGTTATCATGGGTGACATTAATCTGCATATTGATTGGGCTAACCAAACTGGTAGCAATACTGTGGAGGAGGAATTCTTGGAGTGTATAAGGGATGGTTTTCTAGACCAATATGTCGAGGAACCAACTAGAGGGCAGGCCATCCTAGACTGGGTCTTGTGTAACGAGAGAGGACTAATTAGCAATCTTGTCGTGCGGAGCCCCTTGGGGAAGAGTGACCTTAATATGGTAGAATTTTTCATTAAGAATGGAGAGTGACACAGTTAATTCAAACAATATGGTCCTGAACTTAAAGAAAGGAAACTTCGACGATATGAGAGGTGAATTGGTTAGGATAGACGAGAGAATGATATTTAAAGGGTTGATGGTGGATAGGCAATGGGAGACATTAAAATATCACATGGATGAACTACAATAATTGTACATCCCTGTGTGGTGTAAGAATAAAAAAGGGAATGTGGCTCAACCGTGGCTAAAAAGGGAAATTAGGGATAGTATTAAATCCAAGGAAGAGGCATATAAATTGGCCAGAAAAAGCAGCAAACCTGAGGACTTGGAGAAATTTAGAATTCAGCAGAGGATGAATAACGGTTTAATTAGGAGGGGGAAAATATACTATGGAAGGAAGCTTGCAAGAAACATAAAAACTGACTGCAAAAGCTACAGATACGTGAGGAGAAAAAGATTAGTGAAAACTAATGTATATCCTTGCTGTCAGAATCAGGTGAATTCATAATGGGGAACAAGGAAATAGCAGATCAATTGAACAAATACTTTAGTTCTGTCTTCACGAAGGAAGACACGAATAACCTCCCGAAAATACTAGGGGACCGAGTGTCTCACGAAAAGGGGGAACTGAGGGAAATCCTTATTAGTCAGGTGTTAGGGAAATTGAAGGGACTGAAGACCGATAAATCTCCAGGGCCTGATAGTCTGCATCCCAGAGTACTTAAGGAAGTGGCCCTCGAAATAATGGATGCATTGGTGGTCATTCCATGGACTCTGGTTCAGTTCCTCTGGATTGGATGGTAGCTAATGTAACCCCACTTTTTAAAAAAGGAGGGAGAGAGAAAACAGGGAGTTATAGACCAGTTAGCCTAACATCGGTGGTGGGGAAAATGCTGGAATCAATTATTAAAGATGTAATAGCAGCACATCTGGAAATCAGTGACACGATCGTTCCAAGTCAGCATGGAATTATGAAAGGGAAATCATGCTTGACAAAGCTTCTAGAGTTTTTTGAGGATGTAACTAATAGAGTGGGTAAGGGAGAACCAGTGGGTGTGGTGTATTTTGACTTTCAAAAGGCTTTTGACAAGGTCCCACACAAGAGATTAGAGTGCAAAATTAAGGCACATAGTATGGGTGTAATGTATTCATGTGGATAGAGAACTGGTCAACAGACAGGAAGCAAAGAGTAGGAATAAATGGGTCCTTTTCGCAATGGCAGGCAGTGACTAGTGGGATGCCGCAGGGTTCAATGCTGGTACAACAGCCATTTACAATATACATTAATGATTTGGACAAAGGAATTGAATGTAATATCTCCAAGTTTGCAGATGACACTAAGCTGGGTGGCAGTGCGAGCTGCGAGGAGGATGCTCAGAGGCTGCAGGGGGACTTGGACAGGTTAGGTGAATGGGCAAATGCATGGCAGATGCAGTATAACGTGGTTAAGTGTGAGGTTATCCACTTTGGTGGCAAAAACAGGAAGGCAGTATATTATCTGAATGGTGACAGATTAGTAAAAGGGGAGGTGCAACGAGACCTGGGTGTCATGTTACATCAGCCACTGAAGGTAGGCATGCAGGCGCAGCAGTCAGTAAAGAAAGCAAATGGCATGCTGGCCTTCATAGCGAGGGGATTTGAGTATAGGAGCAGGGTGATCTTACTGCAGTTGTACAGAGTCTTTGTGAGACCACACCTTGAGTATTGTGTGCAGTTTTGGTCTCCTAATCTGAGTGAAGGTTTAACAGACTGATTCCCGGGATGGCAGGACTGACATATGAAGAAAGACTGGATCGACTAGCCTTATATTCACTGGAATTTAGAAGAATGAGAGGGGATCTCATAGAAACATATAAAATTCTGACGGGATTGGACAGGTTAGATGCAGGAAGAATGTTCCCGATGTTGGGAAAGTCCAGAACCAGGGGTCACAGTCTAAGGATAAGGGATAAACCATTTAGGACTGAGATGAGGAGAAACTTCTTCACTCAGAGAATTGTGAACCTGTAGAATTCTCGCCCACAGAAAGTTGTTGAGGCCAGTTTGTTAGATATATTCAAAAGGGAGTTAGATGTGGCCCTTGCGGCTAAAGGGTTCAAGGGATATGGAGAAAAAGCAGGAATGGGGTACTGAAGTTGCATGATCAGCCTTGATCGTATTGAACGGTGATGCAGGCTTGAAGGATTGAATGGCCTACTCCTGCACCTACTCTCTATGTTTCTATGTTTCTATGAGAGTGAGCGAGTGGGGGAGAGAGAGAGGCAGAGAGAGAGAGGGGGTTAGAGAGAGAGAGAGAGTGGGGGAGAGAGGGACAGAGGGAGACTTGGAGGAGGCGGAGAGAGGGGAGGCAGAGAGAGAGAGGAGACAGCGAGAGTGGATCGGACGGCAGAGAGAGGGAGGGAAATCAGGGAGTGGAGGTCAGGAATGCAGTGGGGGGAGGGGTAAAACGCACGGAGAGCACAGTGGGAATGGGGGAAGATGGTGATCCAGGTCTAAAGCGGGGGTTGAGAGTGAGAACGTGATCCAGATGGGATGAGGGATCACGATCTTCCAACCTCACCCCCTTTACACCTGCACCACATTCTCCCTCTCCTCCCCCTACATCTGATTGATTTCTTGGAAAGCTCGGTGCATGTGTTGCAAGTGATATCATTGGACTCGATGAAATCCTGAAGTCACAACACTGTCACTATTCACTTCATACCCAATAAACCTGTGAGCATTTTTTGCCCAACCCTAATTGCCCTTGAGAAGGTGACCTGCCTTCCTGAACCAGTGCAGTCCGTATGGTGAAGGCAATCTCCATATTTACATTTCCAGGGCCAGCGCTGCTATTGTCAACATTAAGGCCATCACCAAAGTATCATTGGCGAGTTCCATGCCAGAGAAAAGCATTAGAATGGTTGTCGCCATATTTCGCCAGGATTGGCACGCTAACTCATGGCAGTAAGGTCGGGAATTTCTGGGCCTTATAAGACTGGCACATTAATGAATTTGAAGTATTTTATTAAGTGGCAATCTGTGCATTTACTGTAGGTCTGGTCAATCAAAAGCACAATATTTTAAATGTTAGCAATGGGGAAGAATGTCTCTTGTTGCTATTCCTGGGATATTCTAAAGCTCTCAACCAGCATATCTCACAATGTACCAACCCTTCCAGGTAAAAGTTTTCATTCGCAGTTAACCGTCATTTGCTGAACCAGGTACTCGAAACATGTCTCAGGCTATGCAGAATTAATTATCTTGCTCGTCATTACCACAGTATAGATTCTCAAAATCTTTCTGTGCTTCAACCTAGCACCAGGCAAAATGTCATGAAAAAAACCCAGCAACATTGAGAATATTTGAAAAAGCAAATAATATATTTCTAATATACTCCCAGGGCGAGTCTGGAGATTCATCAAGTGGCATGCTGTACTTTTGGATCTTGAATCAGTTTCTTGGTGAAATATCAAATGTGTTGCTAAGTAATAAATTAAATTGGCAATGAAAAAAATAATTGTTCCAGTCGCAAGTGAGAACTCTGAAAAAGGGTTGCCAAGCCTTCAAAATAAAATTAATTGTTTCTTTGAGTTGAGAATTAATGATCTGCAGCGGAATTTAGAAACATAGGATTGCACAGGAGTGGAAAGTTTCCTCTTAAAATTGTCAACATCATCACTGTCTCTCTGGAGAACCGGCTCCACACTTTCACTATCCTCTGTACAAAGCAGTAAATTGTAAAATACCTGTCCTCTACCTTCCCTTTTCTGAGCTTGAGTCAATCCTCCCTAATTACAGAGTTTGAGATTATGTCAAGCAATTCAGTTAATCTTGAAAACTTCAATAAAGTCTCATGTAAATGTTTTTTCTCCAGTATAAATAGTTTCAGATCCCTTAGTAACTCCTTTTAGCTAAGGTGCATAATGCTCGCTATCAGTTTTGTTGACCATCTCTGTACCCTCTTTAGAGCCATGGGGATGCCCATTTCATAGCTGAAAAGTTGGCGACTGCCAGTTGAAAATTGGGGGAGGGGAACCTCAGCCATCTCATGAACATGTTGAACAGGGGGCTGCATATATATACTGTCTATGTATGTCGACCATGTATACTAACTGTATAGTCACATAAGGTGTGCCACCAGAGGGCACTGTGGTGGGAGACCTGAGGGCCACCTGCATAGGTGTGCAGGGCCCAGTATAAAAGAATTCCCACCATGCTTGTGCCTTACTCTGGAGTTGCAATAAATGGGACTAAGGTCACAACAGCTCAAGTACAATACTTTACCTCGTGGAGTAATTCATAAGAGTATTAAAGACATAACAACTGGCGAAGAGATTACGAACTTTCACGCAAAAATGTCTAACGTTGGTGCGTTAGAAAAGTTCTCAGATGGTGAAGATTTGGAAGCTTTTAGAGAACGGCTCGACCAATATTTCATAGAAACATAGAAAATAGGGGCAGGAGCAGTTCATTCGGCCCTTTGAACCTGCACCGCCATTCAATATGATCATGGCTGATCATGCAACCTCAGTACACCACTACTGCCTTCTCTCCATACCCACTGATCCCTTTAGCCGTAAGGGCCACATCTAACTCCCTTTTGAATATGACCAATGAACTGGACTCAACAACTTTCTGTGGCAGAGAATTCCACAGCTTCACAACCCTCTGGGTGAAAATGTTTCTCCTCATCTCGGTCCTATATGACTTACCCCTTTTCTTTAGACTTTGACCCCTGGTTCTGGACTTCCCCAACATCAGGAACATTCTACCTGCATCTAACCTGTCCAGTCCCATCAGAATTTGATAGGTTTCTATGAGATCTCCTCTCATTCTTCTAAATTCCAGTGAGTATAAGCCTAGCCGATCGAGTCTTTCCTCACATGTCTGTCCTGCCATCCCGGGAATCAGTCTGGTGAACATTTGCTGCACTCCCTCAATAGCAAGCACTTCCTTCCTCAGATTAGGAGAACAAAACTGCACACAATACTCAAGTTGTGGTCTCACCAAGGCCCTGTACAACTGCAGTAAGACCTCCCTGCTCCTATACTCAAACCCCCTCGCTATGAAGCCTGCATGCCATTTGCTTTCTTTACTGCCTGCTGTACCTGCATGCCTATGTTCAATGACTGATGTACCATGGCACCCAGGTCTGTTTGCACCTCCCCTTTCACTAATCTGTCACCATTCAGATAATAATCTGCCTTCCTGTTTTTGCCACCAAAGTGGATAACCTCACATTTATCCACATTATACTGCATCTGCCATGCATTTGCCCACTCACCTAACCTGTCCAAGTCCCCCTGCAGCCTCTGAGCATCCTCCTCGCAGCTCGCACTGCCACCCAGCTTAGTGTTATCTGCAAACATGGAGATATTACACTCAATTCCTTCGTCTAAATCATTAATGTATATTGTAAATAGCTGGGGCCACAGCACTGAATCTTGTGGCACCCCACTAGTCAATGCCTGCCATTCTGAAAAGGACCCGTGTATTCCCACTCTTTGCTTTCTGTCTGCAAACCAGTTCTCTATCCACGTCAATACATTACTCCCAATACCATGTGCCTTAATTTTCCACACTAATCTCTTGTGTGGGACCTTGTCAAAAGACTTTTTAAAGTCCAAATACACCACATCCACTGGTTCTCCTGTATCCACTCTATTAGTTACTGTAGGATCGCAATCATGGAAACCCCTCAGTATTTGGACTCATTGAAAAGGAAATTTAATTTGGGACTATCAAACAGAAAGTTTGGGTTCCTAAAATGCTTATGGAAGAAATCTACGAGTTTTAAACAAGTTTGGGATTTTTAAAAGGTGAATGTTGGGTCTGCAAGAAAAGGGGTGGGGTCAATCTCTAAAAGGCGAGTTTGGACATTGGAGCTAATCAACTTGTCTGGGAACTGTTTACTCTCGAAACTTGCCCCTAGAAAACATTACCATTTAAACAATCGACCATGAAAGAAACCCCACCCAGAAGACCCAAATGTCACATACATATTCCAACACCTTTTCAACAGGCATAGAAATATTTGGCTCAGGTCAGACTTCTGGAAGAAAAAAAGTAGTGCTATCATGATGGACAAGAGCTCATCAACTCAGAAAAGTCTATCAATGCCAGATTAAAACTTAATCTAGTTTCAATTAGCTGGGCTGCAAAACTTAAACAAAGAAGCAAGGTTGATTTGGGGCACAGATAAGGAAGTCTCTCAAAGTATAATTAAGGCCTGTTTTTACAGCCAGGGGAACACTTTGCTTCTACACCAGCTTCGTATGCTTCAGACCTGGCAGACTTCAAGATCAGCACACCAGTTTTTTGTTAACCTGGTTCTTCAGAACATCAACCAAGACAGCATCGCAAGCAAACAGGGCACCAAGCGCGCCGTGGCAGCAAGAGGCTCATGGAACAACCACTAAGATATTACCAGCAACCAAATTGGTAATATTGAGCCACCATGACCAACGATTTCCAAACCGAAGTCAACTCGACGAAAACCCGAAGATTCGCAAGCTGTTTCCACTCTACAAGCTATCCCTGAGCTACCAATGGGTAAAACAGTCCTCCCATCACTGTCACTGTGCCAATGCCCTTGCTGTTGCCAATCAGCCAGCCAGACTGAGGGAGCAACTGACCGATGCAGAATAAAAGCATCATGACTGCTGCTAGCACACTGGACATTCACCATCATGACATGCTGAGCATGGTCGCACGCCAACTGCACTTCAACAAGTGTTAATCTTTGCTTTGCGGTACATCTCAGCATTTATATATGGCACCCTCAAAGCCACTTGCATGTAGCCGATGGTGGCTGGCACCATGGGGAAGTCCGTTATCCTGGCAAAGCCATGTGCACACTCTGTCTGCTTCTCTCTGACAGACAATGAACTCCTCTCTCCTGGCATAAAGATCTTCTGTTACCTCTATTATGCAGCAGTGGACGGCAAACTGTGAGATGTTACAGATGTTGCCTGCACCAGCCTGGAAGAATCCTGACGCGAAGAAATTCAGGGCCACAGTCACCTTCACAGCCACTGGCAGCGCTGTCCTTGCCCTGGTGTGAGGCTGCAGCTCTGGTTGAAAGAGGTGGGTGAGTTCTGTGAGCACCTCCTTTGTAAATCACAGATGCCTCAGACACTGCTCCTGGCTCAGTTTGTGGGAGGAGATTTGCTCTTGGAAGACCTTAGGTGGGTAAGGCCTCCTGCCAAGACCCTTTCTCCCCCTTCTCCCCTCCTCCTCCTCCCTCTGTGAGCAGTTTGTCCTCTTCTTTGCTGCCTCTGCTCCATCTCCCATCTCCCTGTCACATTGCAGGCCAAGGGGAATGACGAGAGTACCCATGACTGGAAGCAAGTGGTCTAACCAGAACTCTTGAAGTCAGAAGCAAGGCGTCCTCCACTAGCAGCACTACTCCCTGTCACATCACCAACTTTAAACAACTCGACAAAGCTTCAAACAGTTCCACAAACTTACATAAGAAAATAAGTAATAGGAGCAGGAGTAGGCCATTTGGCTCCTTGAGCCTGCTCCGCCATTCAATAAGATCACGGCTGATCTGATCCTGGCCTCAACTCCACTTCCCTGCCCGCTCCCCATAACCCTTGATCTTTTATCGTTCAAAAATCGGTCTATCTCCACCTTAAATATATTCAATGACCCAGCCTCCACAGCTCTCTGACCCGTAGTTCTAGATTCCCCCAAGAGGGGAAACATCATCTCTGCATCTACCTTGTCGATCCCCCTCAGTATCTTATATATTTCAATAAGATCACCTCTCATTCTTCTAAACTCCAATGAATATCGGCCCAACCTGCTCAACCCTTCCCCACAAGACAATCCCTTCTTCTCAGAAATCAACCTTATGAACCTTCTCTGAACTATCTCTAATGCAAGTATATCCCTTCTTAAATAAGGAGACTAAAACTGTATGCAGTAATCCAGGTGTGGTCTCACCAATGCCCTGTACAGTTGTAGCAAGACTGCCCTATAGTACAAATAAAAAAACAAATTTCCTGAAAGTTGGAGATGTCCCTTTAAATATCGCTGGTGGGAGGGGTTCATCCATCTGGTGAACACATGTTCAGCTGTGCGAGGTTAAGTGATGGTATTAACTACATGGATGACAATGAAAATGGCAGTGCTGACATCAAATCTGCATTGAATGCTGATTGACATTACGATCTGCTACTTACCATACTTTAGCACGGCACCTAATGGCCACACTACCGCTTTTACCAATGTGGCGTCTGGCATGGCCTGCAGCAGAAGTGTGCGTGCACTGCTCAGATGCCATTTTGGTCCCAATTCAGCACCCATAGTGGCCAAACAACGATGCTCCGAAAACTGAATTTCTCAGCTGAAAAATGTTAATAAAGACAAAAAACAGTGAAGCAGCGCTTGCATTAATGCAAGGAGTCGAACAAATAAGATCTGTGAGCTGGAAAATTTTCTGGGAAGAATAGAATGGACATTATTGGTGTCACAGAAATATTATGGAATGATTCCAATCAATGAGATATCTGGAAGGATGTAAGTTGTTTACAAGAGACATATCTGCAGAAGGGAAGTGGTGCGGCAGTAAATATAGCATAGTATTAGGCAGTCCCTCGATCCCTCGTATCGAGGATGACCTGCTTTCACACCAAAAATAGATGAGTTCACAGGTGTTTCAATGAGGGACCTGATAATCTCAGTCCGGAACTACATAATAAAGGATGGAAGATGTCTGTGCATGGATTCTTTTAACAGGGGGTGGCCATTTCACACCAGCTAGCACACAGGTTTGACAGAGCTAGGTCTTGATCCAGTGGCAAGGGTTAATCAAGATGACTGGAGACCAAGCTCTGCTGCACGGACCTAGTGCACACGCATGCTCCTACTATCCATGGATCGCAGTGTAGGCTGGCCCATGCTGCCCCTGGGCCCTCGCCTCTTTTGGGCCCTGAACCCTCGCCTCTCCTGGGCCCCGATCACGATGCTCCTGGGCCCCGATCTCTCACTGCTCCTCCACCCCAAACAAAAATGAGGTGTGAGAAACAGGACATCAATTAGTCTCCTCTTATCTTGGAGACATCAAATATCAACACACTGTTATTTCAAATATCAAAATATTAAACTCCAGCCTAGTTGAAGGGTTATTAACATCAGCAGAAACAAACACCAACGAACAGAATTAACACAGTTCATTCGGATGTGAATAACAGCATCAATAACAGCAGAATCCAAACCCTGCAGTCAATTATGAACTCGCTGGTGTCTCAGCTGGCTGGATGACTGAGTGAATCCCTTCCCACACACTGAACAGGTGAACGGCATACCAGCGAGTTCATACTGGGGAGAGGCCGTTCACCTGCTCTGAGGGTGGGAAGGGATTCACTCAGTTATCCAACCTGCTGACATACCAGCGAGTTCACACTGGGGAGAGGCCGTTCACCTGCTCAAAGTGTGGGGAGGGATTCATTTGTTCATCCAACCTGCTGACACATCAGCGAGTTCACACTGGGGAGAGACCGTTCCGGCAGTATATATAAACTTCAGTAAAGTGGCATAAGTGAGAGAGGATATAAGAAAGGAGACTTTGGGTAGAATTAATAGATGTTTACAGAAGTGGTGTTCTACAGACCATCAGGCCAGTGTAAAAGCCTTGATCTTGAACTGTGGAAGGTGATAAGGAAGAC